>NW_027472993.1:0-120001 GCF_030347505.1 Rhynchophorus ferrugineus | reverse complement strand
TTATCTCTTATAGTTTCCGAGATATGGACTATCGATAATTTACACCTTAGGCTCTGCTTCTAACTTGGGCCCAAATTGTAAAATGGTCTTATCTATTGGCGATTTCGTTCCAATTCACATTCCAAGTAATATTCGGCATGCTAATTACATTGCCGGTTGCCAAATTGCATTATCTCTTATAGTTTCCGAGATATGGACTATCGATAATTTACACCTTAGGCTCTGCTTCTAACTTGGGCCCAAATTGTAAAATGGTCTTCTCTGTTGGCGATTTCGTTCCAATTCACATTCCAAGTAATATTCGGCATGCTAATTACATTGCCGGTTGCCAAATTGCATTATCTCTTATAGTTTCCGAGATATGGATTATCGATCATTTACACCTTAGGCTCTGTTTCTAACTTGGGCCCAAATTGTAAAATGGTCTTCTCTGTTGGCGATTTCGTTCCAATTCACATTCCAAGTAATATTCGGCATGCTAATTACATTGCCGGTTGCCAATTGCATTATCTCTTATAGTTTCCGAGATATGGACTATCGATAATTTACACCTTAGGCTCTGCTTCTAACTTGGGGCCCAAATTGTAAAATGGTCTTACCTATTGGCGATTTCGTTCCAATTCACATTCCAAGTAATATTCGGCATGCTAATTACATTGCCGGTTGCCAATTGCATTATCTCTTATAGTTTCCGAGATATGGACTATCGATCATTTACACCTTAGGCTCTGCTTCTAACTTGGGCCCAAATTGTAAAATGGTCTTACCTATTGGCGATTTCGTTCCAATTCACATTCCAAGTAATATTCGGCATGCTAATTACATTGCCGGTTGCCAAATTGCATTATCTCTTATAGTTTCCGAGATATGGACTATCGATCATTTACACCTTAGGCTCTGCTTCTAACTTGGGCCCAAATTGTAAAATGGTCCTTATCTATTGGCGATTTCGTTCCAATTCACATTCCAATTAATATTCGGCATTCTAATTACATTGCCGGTTGCCAAATTGCATTATCTCTTATAGTTTCCGAGATATGGACTATCGATAATTTACACCTTAGGCTCTGCTTCTAACTTGGGCCCAAATTGTAAAATGGTCTTATCTATTGGCGATTTCGTTCCAATTCACATTCCAAGTAATATTCGGCATGCTAATTACATTGCCGGTTGTCAAATTGCATTATCTATTATAGTTTCCGAGATAATGGACTATCGATTATTTACACCTTAGGCTCTGCTTCTAACTTGGGCCCAAATTGTAAAATGGTCTTATCTATTGGCGATTTCGTTCCAATTCACATTCCAAGTAATATTCGGCATGCTAATTACATTGCCGGTTGCCAAATTGCATTATCTCTTATAGTTTCCGAGATATGGACTATCGATAATTTACACCTTAGGCTCTGCTTCTAACTTGGGCCCAAATGTTAAAATGGTCTTATCTATTGGCGATTTCGTTCCAATTCACATTCCAAGTAATATTCGGCATGTTAATTACATTGCCGGTTGCCAAATTGCATTATCTCTTATAGTTTCCGAGATATGGACTATCGATAATTTACACCTTAGGCTCTGCTTCTAACTTGGACCCAAATTGTAAAATGGTCTTATCTATTGGCGATTTCGTTCCAATTCACATTCCAAGTAATATTCGACATGCTAATTACATTGCCGGTTGCGAAATTGCATTATCTCTTATAGTTTCCGAGATATGGACTATCAATAATTTACACCTTAGGCTCTGCTTCTAACTTGGGCCCAAATTGTAAAATGGTCTTATCTATTGGCGATTTCGTTCCAATTCACATTCCAAGTAATATTCGGCATGCTAATTACATTGCCGGTTGCCAAATTGCATTATCTCTTATAGTTTCCGAGATATGGACTATCGATAATTTACACCTTAGGCTCTGCTTCTAACTTGGGCCCAAATTGTAAAATGGTCTTATCTATTGGCGATTTCGTTCCAATTCACATTCCAAGTAATATTCGGCATGCTAATTACATTGCCGGTTGTCAAATTGCATTATCTAATATAGTTTCCGAGATATGGACTATCGATAATTTACACCTTAGGCTCTGCTTCTAACTTGGGCCCAAATTGTAAAATGGTCTTATCTATTGGCGATTTCGTTCCAATTCACATTCCAAGTAATATTCGGCATGCTAATTACATTGCCGGTTGCCAAATTGCATTATCTCTTATAGTTTCCGAGATATGGACTATCGATAATTTACACCTTAATCT
This sequence comes from Rhynchophorus ferrugineus, assembly GCF_030347505.1. Lineage (NCBI taxonomy): Eukaryota > Metazoa > Arthropoda > Insecta > Coleoptera > Curculionidae > Rhynchophorus > Rhynchophorus ferrugineus. Next base: position 117,750 of record NW_027472993.1, on the reverse strand, counting down.
CTGCTTCTAACTTGGGCCCAAATTGTAAAATGGTCTTATCTATTGGCGATTTCGTTCCAATTCACATTCCAAGTAATATTCGGCATGTTAATTACATTGCCGGTTGCCAAATTGCATTATCTCTTATAGTTTCCGAGATATGGACTATCGATAATTTACACCTTAGGCTCTGCTTCTAACTTGGACCCAAATTGTAAAATGGTCTTATCTATTGGCGATTTCGTTCCAATTCACATTCCAAGTAATATTCGACATGCTAATTACATTGCCGGTTGCGAAATTGCATTATCTCTTATAGTTTCCGAGATATGGACTATCAATAATTTACACCTTAGGCTCTGCTTCTAACTTGGGCCCAAATTGTAAAATGGCCTTATCTATTGGCGATTTCGTTCCAATTCACATTCCAAGTAATATTCGGCATGCTAATTACATTGCCGGTTGCCAAATTGCATTATCTCTTATAGTTTCCGAGATATGGACTATCGATAATTTACACCTTAGGCTCTGCTTCTAACTTGGGCCCAAATTGTAAAATGGTCTTATCTATTGGCGATTTCGTTCCAATTCACATTCCAAGTAATATTCGGCATGCTAATTACATTGCGGGTTGCCAAATTGCATTATCTCTTATAGTTTCCGAGATATGGACTATCGATAATTTACACCTTAGGCTCTGCTTCTAACTTGGGCCCAAATTGTAAAATGGTCTTATCTATTGGCGATTTCGTTCCAATTCACATTCCAAGTAATATTCGGCATGCTAATTACATTGCCGGTTGCGAAATTGCATTATCTCTTATAGTTTCCGAGATATGGACTATCAATAATTTACACCTTAGGCTCTGCTTCTAACTTGGGCCCAAATTGTAAAATGGTCTTATCTATTGGCGATTTCGTTCCAATTCACATTCCAAGTAATATTCGGCATGCTAATTACATTGCCGGTTGCCAAATTTCATTATCTCTTATAGTTTCCGAGATATGGACTATCGATAATTTACACCTTAGGCTCTGCTTCTAACTTGGGCCCCAAATTGTAAAATGGTCTTATCTATTGGCGATTTCGTTCCAATTCACATTCCAAGTAATATCCGGCATGCTAATTACATTGCCGGTTGCCAAATTGAATTATCTCTTATAGTTTCCGAGATATGGACTATCGATAATTTACACCTTAGGCTCTGCTTCTAACTTGGGCCCAAATTGTAAAATGGTCTTATCTATTGGCGATTTCGTTCCAATTCACATTCCAAGTAATATTCGGCATGCTAATTACATTGCCGGTTGCCAAATTGCATTATCTCTTATAGTTTCCGAGATATGGACTATCGATAATTTACATCTTAGGCTCTGCTTCTAACTTGGACCCAAATTGTAAAATGGTCTTATTTATTGCCGATTTCGTTCCAATTCACATTCCAAGTAATATTCGGCAAGCTAATTACATTGCCGGTTGCCAAATTGCATTATCTCTTATAGTTTCCGAGATACGGACTATCGATAATTTACACCTTAGGCTCTGCTTCTAACTTGGGCCCAAATTGTAAAATGGTCTTATCTATTGGCGATTTCATCCCAATTCACATTCCAAGTGATATTCGGCATGCTAATTACATTGCCGGTTGCGAAATTGCATTATCTCTTATAGTTTCCGAGATATGGACTATCAATAATTTACACCTTAGGCTCTGCTTCTAACTTGGCCCCAAATTGTGAAATGGTCTTATCTATTGGCGATTTCGTTCCAATTCACATTCCAAGTAATATTCGGCATGCTAATTACATTGCCGGTTGCCAAATTGCATTATCTCTTATAGTTTCCGAGATATGGACTATCGATAATTTACACCTTAGGCTCTGCTTCTAACTTGGGCCCAAATTGTAAAATGGTCTTATCTATTGGCGATTTCGTTCCAATTCCACATTCCAAGTAATATTCGGCATGCTAATTACATTGCCGGTTGCCAAATTGCATTATCTCTTATAGTTTCCGAGATATGGACTATCGATATTTTACACCTTAGGCTCTGCTTCTAACTTGGGCCCAAATTGTAAAATGGTCTTATCTATTGGCGATTTCGTTCCAATTCACATTCCAAGTAATATTCGGCATGCTAATTACATTGCCGGTTGCCAAATTGCATTATCTCTTATAGTTTCCGAGATATGGACTATCGATAATTTACACCTTAGGCTCTGCTTCTAACTTGGGCCCAAATTGTAAAATGGTCTTCTCTATTGGCGATTTCGTTCCAATTCACATTCCAAGTAATATTCGGCATGCTAATTACATTGCCGGTTGCCAAATTGCATTATCTCTTATAGTTTCCGAGATATGGACTATCGATAATTTACACCTTAGGCTCTGCTTCTAACTTGGGCCCAAATTGTAAAATGGTCTTATCTATTGGCGATTTCGTTCCAATTCACATTCCAAGTAATATTCGGCATGCTAATTACATTGCCGGTTGCCAAATTGCATTATCTCTTATAGTTTCCGAGATATGGACTATCGATAATTTACACCTTAGGCTCTGCTTCTAACTTGGGCCCAAATTGTAAAATGGTCTTCTCTGTTGGTGATTTCGTTCCAATTCACATTCCAAGTAATATTCGGCATGCTAATTACATTGCCGGTTGCCAAATTGCATTATCTCTTATAGTTTCCGAGATATGGACTATCGATCATTTACACCTTAGGCTCTGCTTCTAACTTGGGCCCCAAATTGTAAAATGGTCTTCTCTGTTGGCGATTTCGTTCCAATTCACATTCCAAGTAATATTCGGCATGCTAATTACATTGCCGGTTGCCAAATTGCATTATCTCTTATAGTTTCCGAGATATGGACTATCAATAATTTACACCTTAGGCTCTGCTTCTAACTTGGGCCCAAATTGTAAAATGGTCTTATCTATTGGCGATTTCGTTCCAATTCACATTCCAAGTAATATTCGGCATGCTAATTACATTGCCGGTTGCTAAATTGAATTATCTCTTATAGTTTCCGAGATATGGACTATCGATAATTTACACCTTAGGCTCTGCTTCTAACTTGGGCCCAAATTGTAAAATGGTCTTACCTATTGGCGATTTCGTTCCAATTCACATTCCAAGTAATATTCGGCATGCTAATTACATTGCCGGTTGCCAAATTGCATTATCTCTTATAGTTTCCGAGATATGGACTATCGATAATTTACACCTTAGGCTCTGCTTCTAACTTGGGCCCAAATTGTAAAATGGTCTTACCTATTGGCGATTTCGTTCCAATTCACAGTCCAAGTAATATTCGGCATGCTAATTACATTGCCGGTTGCCAAATTGCATTATCTCTTATAGTTTCCGAGATATGGACTATCGATCATTTACACCTTAGGCTCTGCTTCTAACTTGGGCCCAAATTGTAAAATGGTCTTACCTATTGGCGATTTCGTTCCAATTCACATTCCAAGTAATATTCGGCATGCTAATTACATTGCCGGTTGCCAAATTGCATTATCTCTTATAGTTTCCGAGATATGGACTATCGATCATTTACACCTTAGGCTCTGCTTCTAACTTGGGCCCAAATTGTAAAATGGTCTTATCTATTGGCGATTTCGTTCCAATTCACATTCCAATTAATATTCGGCATGCTAATTACATTGCCGGTTGCCAAATTGCATTATCTCTTATAGTTTCCGAGATATGGACTATCGATAATTTACACCTTAGGCTCTGCTTCTAACTTGGGCCCAAATTGTAAAATGGTCTTATCTATTGGCGATTTCGTTCCAATTCACATTCCAAGTAATATTCGGCATGCTAATTACATTGCCGGTTGTCAAATTGCATTATCTATTATAGTTTCCGAGATATGGACTATCGATTATTTACACCTTAGGCTCTGCTTCTAACTTGGGCCCAAATTGTAAAATGGTCTTATCTATTGGCGATTTCGTTCCAATTCACATTCCAAGTAATATTCGGCATGCTAATTACATTGCCGGTTGCCAAATTGCATTATCTCTTATAGTTTCCGAGATATGGACTATCGATAATTTACACCTTAGGCTCTGCTTCTAACTTGGGCCCAAATTGTAAAATGGTCTTATCTATTGGCGATTTCGTTCCAATTCACATTCCAAGTAATATTCGGCATGTTAATTACATTGCCGGTTGCCAAATTGCATTATCTCTTATAGTTTCCGAGATATGGACTATCGATAATTTACACCTTAGGCTCTGCTTCTAACTTGGACCCAAATTGTAAAATGGTCTTATCTATTGGCGATTTCGTTCCAATTCACATTCCAAGTAATATTCGACATGCTAATTACATTGCCGGTTGCGAAATTGCATTATCTCTTATAGTTTCCGAGATATGGACTATCAATAATTTACACCTTAGGCTCTGCTTCTAACATGGGCCCAAATTGTAAAATGGTCTTATCTATTGGCGATTTCGTTCCAATTCACATTCCAAGTAATATTCGGCATGCTAATTACATTGCCGGTTGCCAAATTGCATTATCTCTTATAGTTTCCGAGATATGGACTATCGATAATTTACACCTTAGGCTCTGCTTCTAACTTGGGCCCAAATTGTAAAATGGTCTTATCTATTGGCGCTTTCGTTCCAATTCACATTCCAAGTAATATTCGGCATGCTAATTACATTGCCGGTTGCCAAATTGAATTATCTCTTATAGTTTCCGAGATATGGACTATCGATAATTTACACCTTAGGCTCTGCTTCTAACTTGGGCCCAAATTGTAAAATGGTCTTACCTATTGGCGATTTCGTTCCAATTCACATTCCAAGTAATATTCGGCATGCTAATTACATTGCCGGTTGCCAAATTGCATTATCTCTTATAGTTTCCGAGATATGGACTATCGATAATTTACAACTTAGGCTCTGCTTCTAACTTGGGCCCAAATTGTAAAATGGTCTTATCTATTGGCGATTTCGTTCCAATTCACATTCCAAGTAATATTCGGCATGCTAATTACATTGCCGGTTGCGAAATTGCATTATCTCTTATAGTTTCCGAGATATGGACTATCAATAATTTACACCTTAGGCTCTGCTTCTAACTTGGGCCCAAATTGTAAAATGGTCTTATCTATTGGCGATTTCGTTCCAATTCACATTCCAAGTAATATTCGGCATGCTAATTACATTGCCGGTTGCCAAATTGCATTATCTCTTATAGTTTCCGAGATATGGACTATCGATAATTTACACCTTAGGCTCTGCTTCTAACTTGGGCCCAAATTGTAAAATGGTCTTATCTATTGGCGATTTCGTTCCAATTCACATTCCAAGTAATATCCGGCATGCTAATTACATTGCCGGTTGCCAAATTGAATTATCTCTTATAGTTTCCGAGATATGGACTATCGATAATTTACACCTTAGGCTCTGCTTCTAACTTGGGCCCAAATTGTAAAATGGTCTTATCTATTGGCGATTTCGTTCCAATTCACATTCCAAGTAATATTCGGCATGCTAATTACATTGCCGGTTGCCAAATTGCATTATCTCTTATAGTTTCCGAGATACGGACTATCAATAATTTACACCTTAGGCTCTGCTTCTAACTTGGGCCCAAATTGTAAAATGGTCTTATCTATTGGCGATTTCGTTCCAATTCACATTCCAAGTAATATTCGGCATGCTAATTACATTGCCGGTTGCCAAATTGCATTATCTCTTATAGTTTCCGAGATATGGACTATCGATAATTTACACCTTAGGCTCTGCTTCTAACTTGGGCCCAAATTGTAAAATGGTCTTATCTATTGGCGATTTCGTTCCAATTCACATTCCAAGTAATATCCGGCATGGTAATTACATTGCCGGTTGCCAAATTGAATTATCTCTTATAGTTTCCGAGATATGGACTATCGATAATTTACACCTTAGGCTCTGCTTCTAACTTGGGCCCAAATTGTAAAATGGTCTTATCTATTGGCGATTTCGTCCCAATTCACATTCCAAGTGATATTCGGCATGCTAATTACATTGCCGGTTGCGAAATTGCATTATCTCTTATAGTTTCCGAGATATGGACTATCAATAATTTACACCTTAGGCTCTGCTTCTAACTTGGGCCCAAATTGTAAAATGGTCTTATCTATTGGCGATTTCGTTCCAATTCACATTCCAAGTAATATTCGGCATGCTAATTACATTGCCGGTTGCCAAATTGCATTATCTCTTATAGTTTCCGAGATATGGACTATCGATAATTTACACCTTAGGCTCTGCTTCTAACTTGGGCCCAAATTGTAAAATGGTCTTATCTATTGGCGATTTCGTTCCAATTCACATTCCAAGTAATATTCGGCATGCTAATTACATTGCCGGTTGCCAAATTGCATTATCTCTTATAGTTTCCGAGATATGGACTATCGATATTTTACACCTTAGGCTCTGCTTCTAACTTGGGCCCAAATTGTAAAATGGTCTTATCTATTGGCGATTTCGTTCCAATTCACATTCCAAGTAATATTCGGCATGCTAATTACATTGCCGGTTGCCAAATTGCATTATCTCTTATAGTTTCCGAGATATGGACTATCGATAATTTACACCTTAGGCTCTGCTTCTAACTTGGGCCCAAATTGTAAAATGGTCTTCTCTATTGGCGATTTCGTTCCAATTCACATTCCAAGTAATAGTCGGCATGCTAATTACATTGCCGGTTGCCAAATTGCATTATCTCTTATAGTTTCCGAGATATGGACTATCGATAATTTACACCTTAGGCTCTGCTTCTAACTTGGGCCCAAATTGTAAAATGGTCTTATCTATTGGCGATTTCGTTCCAATTCACATTCCAAGTAATATTCGGCATGCTAATTACATTGCCGGTTGCCAAATTGCATTATCTCTTATAGTTTCCGAGATATGGACTATCGATCATTTACACCTTAGGCTCTGCTTCTAACTTGGGCCCAAATTGTAAAATGGTCTTCTCTGTTGGCGATTTCGTTCCAATTCACATTCCAAGTAATATTCGGCATGCTAATTACATTGCCGGTTGCCAAATTGCATTATCTCTTATAGTTTCCGAGATATGGACTATCAATAATTTACACCTTAGGCTCTGCTTCTAACTTGGGCCCAAATTGTAAAATGGTCTTATCTATTGGCGATTTCGTTCCAATTCACATTCCAAGTAATATTCGGCATGCTAATTACATTGCCGGTTGCTAAATTGAATTATCTCTTATAGTTTCCGAGATATGGACTATCGATAATTTACACCTTAGGCTCTGCTTCTAACTTGGGCCTAAATTGTAAAATGGTCTTACCTATTGGCGATTTCGTTCCAATTCACATTCCAAGTAATATTCGGCATGCTAATTACATTGCCGGTTGCCAAATTGCATTATCTCTTATAGTTTCCGAGATATGGACTATCGATAATTTACACCTTAGGCTCTGCTTCTAACTTGGGCCCAAATTGTAAAATGGTCTTACCTATTGGCGATTTCGTTCCAATTCACATTCCAAGTAATATTCGGCATGCTAATTACATTGCCGGTTGCCAAATTGCATTATCTCTTATAGTTTCCGAGATATGGACTATCGATCATTTACACCTTAGGCTCTGCTTCTAACTTGGGCCCAAATTGTAAAATGGTCTTACCTATTGGCGATTTCGTTCCAATTCACATTCCAAGTAATATTCGGCATGCTAATTACATTGCCGGTTGCCAAATTGCATTATCTCTTATAGTTTCCGAGATATGGACTATCGATCATTTACACCTTAGGCTCTGCTTCTAACTTGGGCCCAAATTGTAAAATGGTCTTATCTATTGGCGATTTCGTTCCAATTCACATTCCAATTAATATTCGGCATGCTAATTACATTGCCGGTTGCCAAATTGCATTATCTCTTATAGTTTCCGAGATATGGACTATCGATAATTTACACCTTAGGCTCTGCTTCTAACTTGGGCCCAAATTGTAAAATGGTCTTATCTATTGGCGATTTCGTTCCGATTCACATTCCAAGTAATATTCGGCATGCTAATTACATTGCCGGTTGTCAAATTGCATTATCTATTATAGTTTCCGAGATATGGACTATCGATTATTTACACCTTAGGCTCTGCTTCTAACTTGGGCCCAAATTGTAAAATGGTCTTATCTATTGGCGATTTCGTTCCAATTCACATTCCAAGTAATATTCGGCATGCTAATTACATTGCCGGTTGCCAAATTGCATTATCTCTTATAGTTTCCGAGATATGGACTATCGATAATTTACACCTTAGGCTCTGCTTCTAACTTGGGCCCAAATTGTAAAATGGTCTTATCTATTGGCGATTTCGTTCCAATTCACATTCCAAGTAATATTCGGCATGTTAATTACATTGCCGGTTGCCAAATTGCATTATCTCTTATAGTTTCCGAGATATGGACTATCGATAATTTACACCTTAGGCTCTGCTTCTAACTTGGACCCAAATTGTAAAATGGTCTTATCTATTGGCGATTTCGTTCCAATTCACATTCCAAGTAATATTCGACATGCTAATTACATTGCCGGTTGCGAAATTGCATTATCTCTTATAGTTTCCGAGATATGGACTATCAATAATTTACACCTTAGGCTCTGCTTCTAACTTGGGCCCAAATTGTAAAATGGTCTTATCTATTGGCGATTTCGTTCCAATTCACATTCCAAGTAATATTCGGCATGCTAATTACATTGCCGGTTGCCAAATTGCATTATCTCTTATAGTTTCCGAGATATGGACTATCGATAATTTACACCTTAGGCTCTGCTTCTAACTTGGGCCCAAATTGTAAAATGGTCTTATCTATTGGCGATTTCGTTCCAATTCACATTCCAAGTAATATTCGGCATGCTAATTACATTGCCGGTTGTCAAATTGCATTATCTAATATAGTTTCCGAGATATGGACTATCGATAATTTACACCTTAGGCTCTGCTTCTAACTTGGGCCCAAATTGTAAAATGGTCTTATCTATTGGCGATTTCGTTCCAATTCACATTCCAAGTAATATTCGGCATGCTAATTACATTGCCGGTTGCCAAATTGCATTATCTCTTATAGTTTCCGAGATATGGACTATCGATAATTTACACCTTAGGCTCTGCTTCTAACTTGGGCCCAAATTGTAAAATGGTCTTATCTATTGGCGATTTCGTTCCAATTCACATTCCAAGTAATATTCGGCATTTTAATTACATTGCCGGTTGCCAAATTGCATTATCTCTTATAGTTTCCGAGATATGGACTATCGATAATTTACACCTTAGGCTCTGCTTCTAACTTGGACCCAAATTGTAAAATGGTCTTATCTATTGGCGATTTCGTTCCAATTCACATTCCAAGTAATATTCGACATGCTAATTACATTGCCGGTTGCGAAATTGCATTATCTCTTATAGTTTCCGAGATATGGACTATCAATAATTTACACCTTAGGCTCTGCTTCTAACTTGGGCCCAAATTGTAAAATGGCCTTATCTATTGGCGATTTCGTTCCAATTCACATTCCAAGTAATATTCGGCATGCTAATTACATTGCCGGTTGCCAAATTGCATTATCTCTTATAGTTTCCGAGATATGGACTATCGATAATTTACACCTTAGGCTCTGCTTCTAACTTGGGCCCAAATTGTAAAATGGTCTTATCTATTGGCGATTTCGTTCCAATTCACATTCCAAGTAATATTCGGCATGCTAATTACATTGCGGGTTGCCAAATTGCATTATCTCTTATAGTTTCCGAGATATGGACTATCGATAATTTACACCTTAGGCTCTGCTTCTAACTTGGGCCCAAATTGTAAAATGGTCTTATCTATTGGCGATTTCGTTCCAATTCACATTCCAAGTAATATTCGGCATGCTAATTACATTGCCGGTTGCGAAATTGCATTATCTCTTATAGTTTCCGAGATATGGACTATCAATAATTTACACCTTAGGCTCTGCTTCTAACTTGGGCCCAAATTGTAAAATGGTCTTATCTATTGGCGATTTCGTTCCAATTCACATTCCAAGTAATATTCGGCATGCTAATTACATTGCCGGTTGCCAAATTTCATTATCTCTTATAGTTTCCGAGATATGGACTATCGATAATTTACACCTTAGGCTCTGCTTCTAACTTGGGCCCAAATTGTAAAATGGTCTTATCTATTGGCGATTTCGTCCAATTCACATTCCAAGTAATATCCGGCATGCTAATTACATTGCCGGTTGCCAAATTGAATTATCTCTTATAGTTTCCGAGATATGGACTATCGATAATTTACACCTTAGGCTCTGCTTCTAACTTGGGCCCAAATTGTAAAATGGTCTTATCTATTGGCGATTTCGTTCCAATTCACATTCCAAGTAATATTCGGCATGCTAATTACATTGCCGGTTGCCAAATTGCATTATCTCTTATAGTTTCCGAGATATGGACTATCGATAATTTACATCTTAGGCTCTGCTTCTAACTTGGGCCCAAATTGTAAAATGGTCTTATTTATTGCCGATTTCGTTCCAATTCACATTCCAAGTATTATTCGGCATGCTAATTACATTGCCGGTTGCCAAATTGCATTATCTCTTATAGTTTCCGAGATACGGACTATCGATAATTTACACCTTAGGCTCTGCTTCTAACTTGGGCCCAAATTGTAAAATGGTCTTATCTATTGGCGATTTCATCCCAATTCACATTCCAAGTGATATTCGGCATGCTAATTACATTGCCGGTTGCGAAATTGCATTATCTCTTATAGTTTCCGAGATATGGACTATCAATAATTTACACCTTAGGCTCTGCTTCTAACTTGGCCCCAAATTGTGAAATGGTCTTATCTATTGGCGATTTCGTTCCAATTCACATTCCAAGTAATATTCGGCATGCTAATTACATTGCCGGTTGCCAAATTGCATTATCTCTTATAGTTTCCGAGATATGGACTATCGATAATTTACACCTTAGGCTCTGCTTCTAACTTGGGCCCAAATTGTAAAATGGTCTTATCTATTGACGATTTCTTTCCAATTCACATTCCAAGTAATATTCGGCATGCAAATTACATTACCGGTTGCCAAATTGCATTATCTCTTATAATTTCCGAGATATGGACTATCGATAATTTACACCTTAAGCTCTGCTTCTAACTTGGGCCCAAATTGTAAAATGGTCTTTTCTATTGGCGATTTCGTTCCAATTCACATTCCAAGTAATATTCGGCATGCTAATTACATTGCCGGTTGCCAAATTGCATTATCTCTTATAGTTTCCGAGATATGGACTATCGATAATTTACACCTTAGGCTCTGCTTCTAACTTGGGCCCAAATTGTAAAATGGTCTTCTCTGTTGGCGATTTCGTTCCAATTCACATTCCAAGTAATATTCGGCATGCTAATTACATTGCCGGTTGCCAAATTGCATTATCTCTTATAGTTTCCGAGATATGGACTATCGATAATTTACACCTTAGGCTCTGCTTCTAACTTGGGCCCAAATTGTAAAATGGTCTTATCTATTGGCGCTTTCGTTCCAATTCACATTCCAAGTAATATTCGGCATGCTAATTACATTGCCGGTTGCCAAATTGAATTATCTCTTATAGTTTCCGAGATATGGACTATCGATAATTTACACCTTAGGCTCTGCTTCTAACTTGGGCCCAAATTGTAAAATGGTCTTACCTATTGGCGATTTCGTTCCAATTCACATTCCAAGTAATATTCGGCATGCTAATTACATTGCCGGTTGCCAAATTGCATTATCTCTTATAGTTTCCGAGATATGGACTATCGATAATTTACACCTTAGGCTCTGCTTCTAACTTGGGCCCAAATTGTAAAATGGTCTTACCTATTGGCGATTTCGTTCCAATTCACATTCCAAGTAATATTCGGCATGCTAAATACATTGCCGGTTGCCAAATTGCATTATCTCTTATAGTTTCCGAGATATGGACTATCGATCATTTACACCTTAGGCTCTGCTTCTAACTTGGGCCCAAATTGTAAAATGGTCTTACCTATTGGCGATTTCGTTCCAATTCACATTCCAAGTAATATTCGGCATGCTAATTGCATTGCCGGTTGCCAAATTGCATTATCTCTTATAGTTTCCGAGATATGGACTATCGATCATTTACACCTTAGGCTCTGCTTCTAACTTGGGCCCAAATTGTAAAATGGTCTTATCTATTGGCGATTTCGTTCCAATTCACATTCCAATTAATATTCGGCATGCTAATTACATTGCCGGTTGCCAAATTGCATTATCTCTTATAGTTTCCGAGATATGGACTATCGATAATTTACACCTTAGGCTCTGCTTCTAACTTGGGCCCAAATTGTAAAATGGTCTTATCTATTGGCGATTTCGTTCCAATTCACATTCCAAGTAATATCCGGCATGCTAATTACATTGCCGGTTGCCAAATTGAATTATCTCTTATAGTTTCCGAGATATGGACTATCGATAATTTACACCTTAGGCTCTGCTTCTAACTTGGGCCCAAATTGTAAAATGGTCTTATCTATTACCGATTTCGTTCCAATTCACATTCCAAGTAATATTCGGCATGCTAATTACATTGCCGGTTGCCAAATTGCATTATCTCTTATAGTTTCCGAGATATGGACTATCGATAATTTACATCTTAGGCTCTGCTTCTAACTTGGGCCCAAATTGTAAAATGGTCTTATTTATTGGCGATTTCGTTCCAATTCACATTCCAAGTAATATTCGGCATGCTAATTACATTGCCGGTTGCCAAATTGCATTATCTCTTATAGTTTCCGAGATACGGACTATCGATAATTTACACCTTAGGCTCTGCTTCTAACTTGGGCCCAAATTGTAAAATGGTCTTATCTATTGGCGATTTCGTCCCAATTCACATTCCAAGTGATATTCGGCATGCTAATTACATTGCCGGTTGCGAAATTGCATTATCTCTTATAGTTTCCGAGATATGGACTATCAATAATTTACACCTTAGGCTCTGCTTCTAACTTGGCCCCAAATTGTGAAATGGTCTTATCTATTGGCGATTTCGTTCCAATTCACATTCCAAGTAATATTCGGCATGCTAATTACATTGCCGGTTGCCAAATTGCATTATCTCTTATAGTTTCCGAGATATGGACTATCGATAATTTACACCTTAGGCTCTGCTTCTAACTTGGGCCCAAATTGTAAAATGGTCTTATCTATTGGCGATTTCTTTCCAATTCACATTCCAAGTAATATTCGGCATGCTAATTACATTACCGGTTGCCAAATTGCATTATCTCTTATAATTTCCGAGATATGGACTATCGATAATTTACACCTTAAGCTCTGCTTCTAACTTGGGCCCAAATTGTAAAATGGTCTTTTCTATTGGCGATTTCGTTCCAATTCACATTCCAAGTAATATTCGGCATGCTAATTACATTGCCGGTTGCCAAATTGCATTATCTCTTATAGTTTCCGAGATATGGACTATCGATAATTTACACCTTAGGCTCTGCTTCTAACTTGGGCCCAAATTGTAAAATGGTCTTCTCTGTTGGCGATTTCGTTCCAATTCACATTCCAAGTAATATTCGGCATGCTAATTACATTGCCGGTTGCCAAATTGCATTATCTCTTATAGTTTCCGAGATATGGACTATCGATAATTTACACCTTAGGCTCTGCTTCTAACTTGGGCCCAAATTGTAAAATGGTCTTACCTATTGGCGATTTCGTTCCAATTCACATTCCAAGTAATATTCGGCATGCTAATTACATTGCCGGTTGCCAAATTGCATTATCTCTTATAGTTTCCGAGATATGGACTATCGATAATTTACACCTTAGGCTCTGCTTCTAACTTGGGCCCAAATTGTAAAATGGTCTTACCTATTGGCGATTTCGTTCCAATTCACATTCCAAGTAATATTCGGCATGCTAATTACATTGCCGGTTGCCAAATTGCATAATCTCTTATAGTTTCCGAGATATGGACAATCGATCATTTACACCTTAGGCTCTGTTTCTAACTTGGGCCCAAATTGTAAAATGGTCTTACATATTGGCGATTTCGTTCCAATTCACATTCCAAGTAATATTCGGCATGCTAATTACATTGCCGGTTGCCAAATTGCATTATCTCTTATAGTTTCCGAGATATGGACTATCGATCATTTACACCTTAGGCTCTGCTTCTAACTTGGGCCCAAATTGTAAAATGGTCATATCTATTGGCGATTTCGTTCCAATTCACATTCCAATTAATATTCAGCATGCTAATTACATTGCCGGTTGCCAAATTGCATTATCTCTTATAGTTTCCGAGATATGGACTATCGATTATTTACACCTTAGGCTCTGCTTCTAACTTGGGCCCAAATTGTAAAATGGTCTTATCTATTGGCGATTTCGTTCCAATTCACATTCCAAGTAATATTCGGCATGCTAATTACATTGCCGGTTGTCAAATTGCATTATCTCTTATAGTTTCCGAGATATGGACTATCGATAATTTACACCTTAGGCTCTGCTTCTAACTTGGGCCCAAATTGCAAAATGGTCTTATCCATTGGCGATTTCGTTCCAATTCACATTCCAAGTAATATTCGGCATGCTAATTACATTGCCGGTTGCCAAATTGCATTATCTCTTATAGTTTCCGAGATATGGACTATCGATCATTTACACCTTAGGCTCTGCTTCTAACTTGGGCCCAAATTGTAAAATGGTCTTACCTATTGGCGATTTCGTTCCAATTCACATTCCAAGTAATATTCGGCATGCTAATTACATTGCCGGTTGCCAAATTGCATTATCTCTTATAGTTTCCGAGATATGGACTATCGATCCTTTACACCTTAGGCTCTGCTTCTAACTTGGGCCCAAATTGTAAAATGGTCTTATCTATTGGCGATTTCGTTCCAATTCACATTCCAAGTAATATTCGGCATGCTAATTACATTGCCGGTTGCCAAATTGCATTATCTCTTATAGTTTCCGAGATATGGACTATCGATAATTTACACCTTAGGCTCTGCTTCTAACTTGGGCCCAAATTGTAAAATGGTCTTATCTATTGGCGATTTCGTTCCAATTCACATTCCAAGTAATATTCGGCATGCTAATTACATTGCCGGTTGCCAAATTGCATTATCTCTTATAGTTTCCGAGATATGGACTATCGATAATTTACACCTTAGGCTCTGCTTCTAACTTGGGCCCAAATTGTAAAATGGTCTTATCTATTGGCGATTTCGTTCCAATTCACATTCCAAGTAATATTCGGCATGCTAATTACATTGCCGGTTGCCAAATTGCATTATCTCTTATAGTTTCCGAGATATGGACTATCGATAATTTACACCTTAGGCTCTGCTTCTAACTTGGGCCCAAATTGTAAAATGGTCTTCTCTATTGGCGATTTCGTTCCAATTCACATTCCAAGTAATATTCGGAATGCTAATCACATTGCCGGTTGCCAAATTGCATTATCTCTTATAGTTTCCGAGATATGGACTCTCGATAATTTACACCTTAGGCTCTGCTTCTAACTTGGGCCCAAATTGTAAAATGGTCTTATCTATTGGCGATTTCGTTCCAATTCACATTCCAAGTAATATTCGGCATGCTAATTACATTGCCGGTTGCCAAATTGCATTATCTCTTATAGTTTCCGAGATATGGACTATCGATAATTTACACCTTAGGCTCTGCTTCTAACTTGGGCCCAAATTGTAAAATGGTCTTATCTATTGGCGATATCGTTCCAATTCACATTCCAAGTAATATTCGGCATGCTAATTACATTGCCGGTTGCCAAATTGCATTATCTCTTATAGTTTCCGAGATATGGACTATCGATAATTTACACCTTAGGCTCTGCTTCTAACTTGGGCCCAAATTGTAAAATGGTCTTCTCTATTGGCGATTTCGTTCCAATTCACATTCCAAGTAATAGTCGGCATGCTAATTACATTGCCGGTTGCCAAATTGCATTATCTCTTATAGTTTCCGAGATATGGACTATCGATAATTTACACCTTAGGCTCTGCTTCTAACTTGGGCCCAAATTGTAAAATGGTCTTATCTATTGGCGATTTCGTTCCAATTCACATTCCAAGTAATATTCGGCATGCTAATTACATTGCCGGTTGCCAAATTGCATTATCTCTTATAGTTTCCGAGATATGGACTATCGATCATTTACACCTTAGGCTCTGCTTCTAACTTGGGCCCAAATTGTAAAATGGTCTTCTCTGTTGGCGATTTCGTTCCAATTCACATTCCAAGTAATATTCGGCATGCTAATTACATTGCCGGTTGCCAAATTGCATTATCTCTTATAGTTTCCGAGATATGGACTATCAATAATTTACACCTTAGGCTCTGCTTCTAACTTGGGCCCAAATTGTAAAATGGTCTTATCTATTGGCGATTTCGTTCCAATTCACATTCCAAGTAATATTCGGCATGCTAATTACATTGCCGGTTGCTAAATTGAATTATCTCTTATAGTTTCCGAGATATGGACTATCGATAATTTACACCTTAGGCTCTGCTTCTAACTTGGGCCTAAATTGTAAAATGGTCTTACCTATTGGCGATTTCGTTCCAATTCACATTCCAAGTAATATTCGGCATGCTAATTACATTGCCGGTTGCCAAATTGCATTATCTCTTATAGTTTCCGAGATATGGACTATCGATAATTTACACCTTAGGCTCTGCTTCTAACTTGGGCCCAAATTGTAAAATGGTCTTACCTATTGGCGATTTCGTTCCAATTCACATTCCAAGTAATATTCGGCATGCTAATTACATTGCCGGTTGCCAAATTGCATTATCTCTTATAGTTTCCGAGATATGGACTATCGATCATTTACACCTTAGGCTCTGCTTCTAACTTGGGCCCAAATTGTAAAATGGTCTTACCTATTGGCGATTTCGTTCCAATTCACATTCCAAGTAATATTCGGCATGCTAATTACATTGCCGGTTGCCAAATTGCATTATCTCTTATAGTTTCCGAGATATGGACTATCGATCATTTACACCTTAGGCTCTGCTTCTAACTTGGGCCCAAATTGTAAAATGGTCTTATCTATTGGCGATTTCGTTCCAATTCACATTCCAATTAATATTCGGCATGCTAATTACATTGCCGGTTGCCAAATTGCATTATCTCTTATAGTTTCCGAGATATGGACTATCGATAATTTACACCTTAGGCTCTGCTTCTAACTTGGGCCCAAATTGTAAAATGGTCTTATCTATTGGCGATTTCGTTCCGATTCACATTCCAAGTAATATTCGGCATGCTAATTACATTGCCGGTTGTCAAATTGCATTATCTATTATAGTTTCCGAGATATGGACTATCGATTATTTACACCTTAGGCTCTGCTTCTAACTTGGGCCCAAATTGTAAAATGGTCTTATCTATTGGCGATTTCGTTCCAATTCACATTCCAAGTAATATTCGGCATGCTAATTACATTGCCGGTTGCCAAATTGCATTATCTCTTATAGTTTCCGAGATATGGACTATCGATAATTTACACCTTAGGCTCTGCTTCTAACTTGGGCCCAAATTGTAAAATGGTCTTATCTATTGGCGATTTCGTTCCAATTCACATTCCAAGTAATATTCGGCATGTTAATTACATTGCCGGTTGCCAAATTGCATTATCTCTTATAGTTTCCGAGATATGGACTATCGATAATTTACACCTTAGGCTCTGCTTCTAACTTGGACCCAAATTGTAAAATGGTCTTATCTATTGGCGATTTCGTTCCAATTCACATTCCAAGTAATATTCGACATGCTAATTACATTGCCGGTTGCGAAATTGCATTATCTCTTATAGTTTCCGAGATATGGACTATCAATAATTTACACCTTAGGCTCTGCTTCTAACTTGGGCCCAAATTGTAAAATGGTCTTATCTATTGGCGATTTCGTTCCAATTCACATTCCAAGTAATATTCGGCATGCTAATTACATTGCCGGTTGCCAAATTGCATTATCTCTTATAGTTTCCGAGATATGGACTATCGATAATTTACACCTTAGGCTCTGCTTCTAACTTGGGCCCAAATTGTAAAATGGTCTTATCTATTGGCGATTTCGTTCCAATTCACATTCCAAGTAATATTCGGCATGCTAATTACATTGCCGGTTGTCAAATTGCATTATCTAATATAGTTTCCGAGATATGGACTATCGATAATTTACACCTTAGGCTCTGCTTCTAACTTGGGCCCAAATTGTAAAATGGTCTTATCTATTGGCGATTTCGTTCCAATTCACATTCCAAGTAATATTCGGCATGCTAATTACATTGCCGGTTGCCAAATTGCATTATCTCTTATAGTTTCCGAGATATGGACTATCGATAATTTACACCTTAGGCTCTGCTTCTAACTTGGGCCCAAATTGTAAAATGGTCTTATCTATTGGCGATTTCGTTCCAATTCACATTCCAAGTAATATTCGGCATGTTAATTACATTGCCGGTTGCCAAATTGCATTATCTCTTATAGTTTCCGAGATATGGACTATCGATAATTTACACCTTAGGCTCTGCTTCTAACTTGGACCCAAATTGTAAAATGGTCTTATCTATTGGCGATTTCGTTCCAATTCACATTCCAAGTAATATTCGACATGCTAATTACATTGCCGGTTGCGAAATTGCATTATCTCTTATAGTTTCCGAGATATGGACTATCAATAATTTACACCTTAGGCTCTGCTTCTAACTTGGGCCCAAATTGTAAAATGGCCTTATCTATTGGCGATTTCGTTCCAATTCACATTCCAAGTAATATTCGGCATGCTAATTACATTGCCGGTTGCCAAATTGCATTATCTCTTATAGTTTCCGAGATATGGACTATCGATCATTTACACCTTAGGCTCTGCTTCTAACTTGGGCCCAAATTGTAAAATGGTCTTCTCTGTTGGCGATTTCGTTCCAATTCACATTCCAAGTAATATTCGGCATGCTAATTACATTGCCGGTTGCCAAATTGCATTATCTCTTATAGTTTCCGAGATATGGACTATCGATCATTTACACCTTAGGCTCTGCTTCTAACTTGGGCCCAAATTGTAAAATGGTCTTCTCTGTTGGCGATTTCGTTCCAATTCACATTCCAAGTAATATTCGGCATGCTAATTACATTGCCGGTTGCCAAATTGCATTATCTCTTATAGTTTCCGAGATATGGACTATCAATAATTTACACCTTAGGCTCTGCTTCTAACTTGGGCCCAAATTGTAAAATGGTCTTATCTATTGGCGATTTCGTTCCAATTCACATTCCAAGTAATATTCGGCATGCTAATTACATTGCCGGTTGCTAAATTGAATTATCTCTTATAGTTTCCGAGATATGGACTATCGATAATTTACACCTTAGGCTCTGCTTCTAACTTGGGCCTAAATTGTAAAATGGTCTTACCTATTGGCGATTTCGTTCCAATTCACATTCCAAGTAATATTCGGCATGCTAATTACATTGCCGGTTGCCAAATTGCATTATCTCTTATAGTTTCCGAGATATGGACTATCGATAATTTACACCTTAGGCTCTGCTTCTAACTTGGGCCCAAATTGTAAAATGGTCTTACCTATTGGCGATTTCGTTCCAATTCACATTCCAAGTAATATTCGGCATGCTAATTACATTGCCGGTTGCCAAATTGCATTATCTCTTATAGTTTCCGAGATATGGACTATCGATCATTTACACCTTAGGCTCTGCTTCTAACTTGGGCCCAAATTGTAAAATGGTCTTACCTATTGGCGATTTCGTTCCAATTCACATTCCAAGTAATATTCGGCATGCTAATTACATTGCCGGTTGCCAAATTGCATTATCTCTTATAGTTTCCGAGATATGGACTATCGATCATTTACACCTTAGGCTCTGCTTCTAACTTGGGCCCAAATTGTAAAATGGTCTTATCTATTGGCGATTTCGTTCCAATTCACATTCCAATTAATATTCGGCATGCTAATTACATTGCCGGTTGCCAAATTGCATTATCTCTTATAGTTTCCGAGATATGGACTATCGATAATTTACACCTTAGGCTCTGCTTCTAACTTGGGCCCAAATTGTAAAATGGTCTTATCTATTGGCGATTTCGTTCCGATTCACATTCCAAGTAATATTCGGCATGCTAATTACATTGCCGGTTGTCAAATTGCATTATCTATTATAGTTTCCGAGATATGGACTATCGATTATTTACACCTTAGGCTCTGCTTCTAACTTGGGCCCAAATTGTAAAATGGTCTTATCTATTGGCGATTTCGTTCCAATTCACATTCCAAGTAATATTCGGCATGCTAATTACATTGCCGGTTGCCAAATTGCATTATCTCTTATAGTTTCCGAGATATGGACTATCGATAATTTACACCTTAGGCTCTGCTTCTAACTTGGGCCCAAATTGTAAAATGGTCTTATCTATTGGCGATTTCGTTCCAATTCACATTCCAAGTAATATTCGGCATGTTAATTACATTGCCGGTTGCCAAATTGCATTATCTCTTATAGTTTCCGAGATATGGACTATCGATAATTTACACCTTAGGCTCTGCTTCTAACTTGGACCCAAATTGTAAAATGGTCTTATCTATTGGCGATTTCGTTCCAATTCACATTCCAAGTAATATTCGACATGCTAATTACATTGCCGGTTGCGAAATTGCATTATCTCTTATAGTTTCCGAGATATGGACTATCAATAATTTACACCTTAGGCTCTGCTTCTAACTTGGGCCCAAATTGTAAAATGGTCTTATCTATTGGCGATTTCGTTCCAATTCACATTCCAAGTAATATTCGGCATGCTAATTACATTGCCGGTTGCCAAATTGCATTATCTCTTATAGTTTCCGAGATATGGACTATCGATAATTTACACCTTAGGCTCTGCTTCTAACTTGGGCCCAAATTGTAAAATGGTCTTATCTATTGGCGATTTCGTTCCAATTCACATTCCAAGTAATATTCGGCATGCTAATTACATTGCCGGTTGTCAAATTGCATTATCTAATATAGTTTCCGAGATATGGACTATCGATAATTTACACCTTAGGCTCTGCTTCTAACTTGGGCCCAAATTGTAAAATGGTCTTATCTATTGGCGATTTCGTTCCAATTCACATTCCAAGTAATATTCGGCATGCTAATTACATTGCCGGTTGCCAAATTGCATTATCTCTTATAGTTTCCGAGATATGGACTATCGATAATTTACACCTTAGGCTCTGCTTCTAACTTGGGCCCAAATTGTAAAATGGTCTTATCTATTGGCGATTTCGTTCCAATTCACATTCCAAGTAATATTCGGCATGTTAATTACATTGCCGGTTGCCAAATTGCATTATCTCTTATAGTTTCCGAGATATGGACTATCGATAATTTACACCTTAGGCTCTGCTTCTAACTTGGACCCAAATTGTAAAATGGTCTTATCTATTGGCGATTTCGTTCCAATTCACATTCCAAGTAATATTCGACATGCTAATTACATTGCCGGTTGCGAAATTGCATTATCTCTTATAGTTTCCGAGATATGGACTATCAATAATTTACACCTTAGGCTCTGCTTCTAACTTGGGCCCAAATTGTAAAATGGCCTTATCTATTGGCGATTTCGTTCCAATTCACATTCCAAGTAATATTCGGCATGCTAATTACATTGCCGGTTGCCAAATTGCATTATCTCTTATAGTTTCCGAGATATGGACTATCGATAATTTACACCTTAGGCTCTGCTTCTAACTTGGGCCCAAATTGTAAAATGGTCTTATCTATTGGCGATTTCGTTCCAATTCACATTCCAAGTAATATTCGGCATGCTAATTACATTGCGGGTTGCCAAATTGCATTATCTCTTATAGTTTCCGAGATATGGACTATCGATAATTTACACCTTAGGCTCTGCTTCTAACTTGGGCCCAAATTGTAAAATGGTCTTATCTATTGGCGATTTCGTTCCAATTCACATTCCAAGTAATATTCGGCATGCTAATTACATTGCCGGTTGCGAAATTGCATTATCTCTTATAGTTTCCGAGATATGGACTATCAATAATTTACACCTTAGGCTCTGCTTCTAACTTGGGCCCAAATTGTAAAATGGTCTTATCTATTGGCGATTTCGTTCCAATTCACATTCCAAGTAATATTCGGCATGCTAATTACATTGCCGGTTGCCAAATTTCATTATCTCTTATAGTTTCCGAGATATGGACTATCGATAATTTACACCTTAGGCTCTGCTTCTAACTTGGGCCCAAATTGTAAAATGGTCTTATCTATTGGCGATTTCGTCCAATTCACATTCCAAGTAATATCCGGCATGCTAATTACATTGCCGGTTGCCAAATTGAATTATCTCTTATAGTTTCCGAGATATGGACTATCGATAATTTACACCTTAGGCTCTGCTTCTAACTTGGGCCCAAATTGTAAAATGGTCTTATCTATTGGCGATTTCGTTCCAATTCACATTCCAAGTAATATTCGGCATGTTAATTACATTGCCGGTTGCCAAATTGCATTATCTCTTATAGTTTCCGAGATATGGACTATCGATAATTTACACCTTAGGCTCTGCTTCTAACTTGGACCCAAATTGTAAAATGGTCTTATCTATTGGCGATTTCGTTCCAATTCACATTCCAAGTAATATTCGACATGCTAATTACATTGCCGGTTGCGAAATTGCATTATCTCTTATAGTTTCCGAGATATGGACTATCAATAATTTACACCTTAGGCTCTGCTTCTAACTTGGGCCCAAATTGTAAAATGGTCTTATCTATTGGCGATTTCGTTCCAATTCACATTCCAAGTAATATTCGGCATGCTAATTACATTGCCGGTTGCCAAATTGCATTATCTCTTATAGTTTCCGAGATATGGACTATCGATAATTTACACCTTAGGCTCTGCTTCTAACTTGGGCCCAAATTGTAAAATGGTCTTATCTATTGGCGATTTCGTTCCAATTCACATTCCAAGTAATATTCGGCATGCTAATTACATTGCCGGTTGTCAAATTGCATTATCTAATATAGTTTCCGAGATATGGACTATCGATAATTTACACCTTAGGCTCTGCTTCTAACTTGGGCCCAAATTGTAAAATGGTCTTATCTATTGGCGATTTCGTTCCAATTCACATTCCAAGTAATATTCGGCATGCTAATTACATTGCCGGTTGCCAAATTGCATTATCTCTTATAGTTTCCGAGATATGGACTATCGATAATTTACACCTTAGGCTCTGCTTCTAACTTGGGCCCAAATTGTAAAATGGTCTTATCTATTGGCGATTTCGTTCCAATTCACATTCCAAGTAATATTCGGCATGTTAATTACATTGCCGGTTGCCAAATTGCATTATCTCTTATAGTTTCCGAGATATGGACTATCGATAATTTACACCTTAGGCTCTGCTTCTAACTTGGACCCAAATTGTAAAATGGTCTTATCTATTGGCGATTTCGTTCCAATTCACATTCCAAGTAATATTCGACATGCTAATTACATTGCCGGTTGCGAAATTGCATTATCTCTTATAGTTTCCGAGATATGGACTATCAATAATTTACACCTTAGGCTCTGCTTCTAACTTGGGCCCAAATTGTAAAATGGCCTTATCTATTGGCGATTTCGTTCCAATTCACATTCCAAGTAATATTCGGCATGCTAATTACATTGCCGGTTGCCAAATTGCATTATCTCTTATAGTTTCCGAGATATGGACTATCGATAATTTACACCTTAGGCTCTGCTTCTAACTTGGGCCCAAATTGTAAAATGGTCTTATCTATTGGCGATTTCGTTCCAATTCACATTCCAAGTAATATTCGGCATGCTAATTACATTGCGGGTTGCCAAATTGCATTATCTCTTATAGTTTCCGAGATATGGACTATCGATAATTTACACCTTAGGCTCTGCTTCTAACTTGGGCCCAAATTGTAAAATGGTCTTATCTATTGGCGATTTCGTTCCAATTCACATTCCAAGTAATATTCGGCATGCTAATTACATTGCCGGTTGCGAAATTGCATTATCTCTTATAGTTTCCGAGATATGGACTATCAATAATTTACACCTTAGGCTCTGCTTCTAACTTGGGCCCAAATTGTAAAATGGTCTTATCTATTGGCGATTTCGTTCCAATTCACATTCCAAGTAATATTCGGCATGCTAATTACATTGCCGGTTGCCAAATTTCATTATCTCTTATAGTTTCCGAGATATGGACTATCGATAATTTACACCTTAGGCTCTGCTTCTAACTTGGGCCCAAATTGTAAAATGGTCTTATCTATTGGCGATTTCGTCCAACTCTCATTCCAAGTAATATCCGGCATGCTAATTACATTGCCGGTTGCCAAATTGAATTATCTCTTATAGTTTCCGAGATATGGACTATCGATAATTTACACCTTAGGCTCTGCTTCTAACTTGGGCCCAAATTGTAAAATGGTCTTATCTATTGGCGATTTCGTTCCAATTCACATTCCAAGTAATATTCGGCATGCTAATTACATTGCCGGTTGCCAAATTGCATTATCTCTTATAGTTTCCGAGATATGGACTATCGATAATTTACATCTTAGGCTCTGCTTCTAACTTGGGCCCAAATTGTAAAATGGTCTTATTTATTGCCGATTTCGTTCCAATTCACATTCCAAGTATTATTCGGCATGCTAATTACATTGCCGGTTGCCAAATTGCATTATCTCTTATAGTTTCCGAGATACGGACTATCGATAATTTACACCTTAGGCTCTGCTTCTAACTTGGGCCCAAATTGTAAAATGGTCTTATCTATTGGCGATTTCATCCCAATTCACATTCCAAGTGATATTCGGCATGCTAATTACATTGCCGGTTGCGAAATTGCATTATCTCTTATAGTTTCCGAGATATGGACTATCAATAATTTACACCTTAGGCTCTGCTTCTAACTTGGCCCCAAATTGTGAAATGGTCTTATCTATTGGCGATTTCGTTCCAATTCACATTCCAAGTAATATTCGGCATGCTAATTACATTGCCGGTTGCCAAATTGCATTATCTCTTATAGTTTCCGAGATATGGACTATCGATAATTTACACCTTAGGCTCTGCTTCTAACTTGGGCCCAAATTGTAAAATGGTCTTATCTATTGACGATTTCTTTCCAATTCACATTCCAAGTAATATTCGGCATGCAAATTACATTACCGGTTGCCAAATTGCATTATCTCTTATAATTTCCGAGATATGGACTATCGATAATTTACACCTTAAGCTCTGCTTCTAACTTGGGCCCAAATTGTAAAATGGTCTTTTCTATTGGCGATTTCGTTCCAATTCACATTCCAAGTAATATTCGGCATGCTAATTACATTGCCGGTTGCCAAATTGCATTATCTCTTATAGTTTCCGAGATATGGACTATCGATAATTTACACCTTAGGCTCTGCTTCTAACTTGGGCCCAAATTGTAAAATGGTCTTCTCTGTTGGCGATTTCGTTCCAATTCACATTCCAAGTAATATTCGGCATGCTAATTACATTGCCGGTTGCCAAATTGCATTATCTCTTATAGTTTCCGAGATATGGACTATCGATAATTTACACCTTAGGCTCTGCTTCTAACTTGGGCCCAAATTGTAAAATGGTCTTATCTATTGGCGCTTTCGTTCCAATTCACATTCCAAGTAATATTCGGCATGCTAATTACATTGCCGGTTGCCAAATTGAATTATCTCTTATAGTTTCCGAGATATGGACTATCGATAATTTACACCTTAGGCTCTGCTTCTAACTTGGGCCCAAATTGTAAAATGGTCTTACCTATTGGCGATTTCGTTCCAATTCACATTCCAAGTAATATTCGGCATGCTAATTACATTGCCGGTTGCCAAATTGCATTATCTCTTATAGTTTCCGAGATATGGACTATCGATAATTTACACCTTAGGCTCTGCTTCTAACTTGGGCCCAAATTGTAAAATGGTCTTACCTATTGGCGATTTCGTTCCAATTCACATTCCAAGTAATATTCGGCATGCTAAATACATTGCCGGTTGCCAAATTGCATTATCTCTTATAGTTTCCGAGATATGGACTATCGATCATTTACACCTTAGGCTCTGCTTCTAACTTGGGCCCAAATTGTAAAATGGTCTTACCTATTGGCGATTTCGTTCCAATTCACATTCCAAGTAATATTCGGCATGCTAATTGCATTGCCGGTTGCCAAATTGCATTATCTCTTATAGTTTCCGAGATATGGACTATCGATCATTTACACCTTAGGCTCTGCTTCTAACTTGGGCCCAAATTGTAAAATGGTCTTATCTATTGGCGATTTCGTTCCAATTCACATTCCAATTAATATTCGGCATGCTAATTACATTGCCGGTTGCCAAATTGCATTATCTCTTATAGTTTCCGAGATATGGACTATCGATAATTTACACCTTAGGCTCTGCTTCTAACTTGGGCCCAAATTGTAAAATGGTCTTATCTATTGGCGATTTCGTTCCAATTCACATTCCAAGTAATATCCGGCATGCTAATTACATTGCCGGTTGCCAAATTGAATTATCTCTTATAGTTTCCGAGATATGGACTATCGATAATTTACACCTTAGGCTCTGCTTCTAACTTGGGCCCAAATTGTAAAATGGTCTTATCTATTACCGATTTCGTTCCAATTCACATTCCAAGTAATATTCGGCATGCTAATTACATTGCCGGTTGCCAAATTGCATTATCTCTTATAGTTTCCGAGATATGGACTATCGATAATTTACATCTTAGGCTCTGCTTCTAACTTGGGCCCAAATTGTAAAATGGTCTTATTTATTGGCGATTTCGTTCCAATTCACATTCCAAGTAATATTCGGCATGCTAATTACATTGCCGGTTGCCAAATTGCATTATCTCTTATAGTTTCCGAGATACGGACTATCGATAATTTACACCTTAGGCTCTGCTTCTAACTTGGGCCCAAATTGTAAAATGGTCTTATCTATTGGCGATTTCGTCCCAATTCACATTCCAAGTGATATTCGGCATGCTAATTACATTGCCGGTTGCGAAATTGCATTATCTCTTATAGTTTCCGAGATATGGACTATCAATAATTTACACCTTAGGCTCTGCTTCTAACTTGGCCCCAAATTGTGAAATGGTCTTATCTATTGGCGATTTCGTTCCAATTCACATTCCAAGTAATATTCGGCATGCTAATTACATTGCCGGTTGCCAAATTGCATTATCTCTTATAGTTTCCGAGATATGGACTATCGATAATTTACACCTTAGGCTCTGCTTCTAACTTGGGCCCAAATTGTAAAATGGTCTTATCTATTGGCGATTTCTTTCCAATTCACATTCCAAGTAATATTCGGCATGCTAATTACATTACCGGTTGCCAAATTGCATTATCTCTTATAATTTCCGAGATATGGACTATCGATAATTTACACCTTAAGCTCTGCTTCTAACTTGGGCCCAAATTGTAAAATGGTCTTTTCTATTGGCGATTTCGTTCCAATTCACATTCCAAGTAATATTCGGCATGCTAATTACATTGCCGGTTGCCAAATTGCATTATCTCTTATAGTTTCCGAGATATGGACTATCGATAATTTACACCTTAGGCTCTGCTTCTAACTTGGGCCCAAATTGTAAAATGGTCTTCTCTGTTGGCGATTTCGTTCCAATTCACATTCCAAGTAATATTCGGCATGCTAATTACATTGCCGGTTGCCAAATTGCATTATCTCTTATAGTTTCCGAGATATGGACTATCGATAATTTACACCTTAGGCTCTGCTTCTAACTTGGGCCCAAATTGTAAAATGGTCTTACCTATTGGCGATTTCGTTCCAATTCACATTCCAAGTAATATTCGGCATGCTAATTACATTGCCGGTTGCCAAATTGCATTATCTCTTATAGTTTCCGAGATATGGACTATCGATAATTTACACCTTAGGCTCTGCTTCTAACTTGGGCCCAAATTGTAAAATGGTCTTACCTATTGGCGATTTCGTTCCAATTCACATTCCAAGTAATATTCGGCATGCTAATTACATTGCCGGTTGCCAAATTGCATAATCTCTTATAGTTTCCGAGATATGGACAATCGATCATTTACACCTTAGGCTCTGTTTCTAACTTGGGCCCAAATTGTAAAATGGTCTTACATATTGGCGATTTCGTTCCAATTCACATTCCAAGTAATATTCGGCATGCTAATTACATTGCCGGTTGCCAAATTGCATTATCTCTTATAGTTTCCGAGATATGGACTATCGATCATTTACACCTTAGGCTCTGCTTCTAACTTGGGCCCAAATTGTAAAATGGTCATATCTATTGGCGATTTCGTTCCAATTCACATTCCAATTAATATTCAGCATGCTAATTACATTGCCGGTTGCCAAATTGCATTATCTCTTATAGTTTCCGAGATATGGACTATCGATTATTTACACCTTAGGCTCTGCTTCTAACTTGGGCCCAAATTGTAAAATGGTCTTATCTATTGGCGATTTCGTTCCAATTCACATTCCAAGTAATATTCGGCATGCTAATTACATTGCCGGTTGTCAAATTGCATTATCTCTTATAGTTTCCGAGATATGGACTATCGATAATTTACACCTTAGGCTCTGCTTCTAACTTGGGCCCAAATTGCAAAATGGTCTTATCCATTGGCGATTTCGTTCCAATTCACATTCCAAGTAATATTCGGCATGCTAATTACATTGCCGGTTGCCAAATTGCATTATCTCTTATAGTTTCCGAGATATGGACTATCGATCATTTACACCTTAGGCTCTGCTTCTAACTTGGGCCCAAATTGTAAAATGGTCTTACCTATTGGCGATTTCGTTCCAATTCACATTCCAAGTAATATTCGGCATGCTAATTACATTGCCGGTTGCCAAATTGCATTATCTCTTATAGTTTCCGAGATATGGACTATCGATCCTTTACACCTTAGGCTCTGCTTCTAACTTGGGCCCAAATTGTAAAATGGTCTTATCTATTGGCGATTTCGTTCCAATTCACATTCCAAGTAATATTCGGCATGCTAATTACATTGCCGGTTGCCAAATTGCATTATCTCTTATAGTTTCCGAGATATGGACTATCGATAATTTACACCTTAGGCTCTGCTTCTAACTTGGGCCCAAATTGTAAAATGGTCTTATCTATTGGCGATTTCGTTCCAATTCACATTCCAAGTAATATTCGGCATGCTAATTACATTGCCGGTTGCCAAATTGCATTATCTCTTATAGTTTCCGAGATATGGACTATCGATAATTTACACCTTAGGCTCTGCTTCTAACTTGGGCCCAAATTGTAAAATGGTCTTATCTATTGGCGATTTCGTTCCAATTCACATTCCAAGTAATATTCGGCATGCTAATTACATTGCCGGTTGCCAAATTGCATTATCTCTTATAGTTTCCGAGATATGGACTATCGATAATTTACACCTTAGGCTCTGCTTCTAACTTGGGCCCAAATTGTAAAATGGTCTTCTCTATTGGCGATTTCGTTCCAATTCACATTCCAAGTAATATTCGGAATGCTAATCACATTGCCGGTTGCCAAATTGCATTATCTCTTATAGTTTCCGAGATATGGACTCTCGATAATTTACACCTTAGGCTCTGCTTCTAACTTGGGCCCAAATTGTAAAATGGTCTTATCTATTGGCGATTTCGTTCCAATTCACATTCCAAGTAATATTCGGCATGCTAATTACATTGCCGGTTGCCAAATTGCATTATCTCTTATAGTTTCCGAGATATGGACTATCGATAATTTACACCTTAGGCTCTGCTTCTAACTTGGGCCCAAATTGTAAAATGGTCTTATCTATTGGCGATTTCGTTCCAATTCACATTCCAAGTAATATTCGGCATGCTAATTACATTGCCGGTTGCCAAATTGCATTATCTCTTATAGTTTCCGAGATATGGACTATCGATAATTTACACCTTAGGCTCTGCTTCTAACTTGGGCCCAAATTGTAAAATGGTCTTATCTATTGGCGATTTCGTTCCAATTCACATTCCAAGTAATATTCGGCATGCTAATTACATTGCCGGTTGCCAAATTGCATTATCTCTTATAGTTTCCGAGATATGGACTATCGATAATTTACACCTTAGGCTCTGCTTCTAACTTGGGCCCAAATTGTAAAATGGTCTTCTCTATTGGCGATTTCGTTCCAATTCACATTCCAAGTAATATTCGGCATGCTAATTACATTGCCGGTTGCCAAATTGCATTATCTCTTATAGTTTCCGAGATATGGACTATCGATAATTTACACCTTAGGCTCTGCTTCTAACTTGGGCCCAAATTGTAAAATGGTCTTATCTATTGGCGATTTCGTTCCAATTCACATTCCAAGTAATATTCGGCATGCTAATTACATTGCCGGTTGCCAAATTGCATTATCTCTTACAGTTTCCGAGATATGGACTATCGATAATTTACACCTTGGGCTCTGCTTCTAACTTGGGCCCAAATTGTAAAATGGTCTTCTCTGTTGGCGATTTCGTTCCAATTCACATTCCAAGTAATATTCGGCATGCTAATTACATTGCCGGTTGTCAAATTGCATTACCTCTTATAGTTTCCGAGATATGGACTATCGATAATTTACACCTTAGGCTCTGCTTCTAACTTGGGCCCAAATTGTAAAATGGTCTTAACTATTGGCGATTTCGTTCCAATTCACATTCCAAGTAATATTCGGCATGCTAATTACATTGCCGGTTGCCAAATTGCATTATCTCTTATAGTTTCCGAGATATGGACTATCGATCATTTACACCTTAGGCTCTGCTTCTAACTTGGGCCCAAATTGTAAAATGGTCTTACCTATTGGCGATTTCGTTCCAATTCACATTCCAAGTAATATTCGGCATGCTAATTACATTGCCGGTTGCCAAATTGCATTATCTCTTATAGTTTCCGAGATATGGACTATCGATCATTTACACCTTAGGCTCTGCTTCTAACTTGGGCCCAAATTGTAAAATGGTCTTATCTATTGGCGATTTCGTTCCAATTCACATTCCAAGTAATGTTCGGCATGCTGATTACATTGCCGGTTGCCAAATTGCATTATCTCTTATAGTTTCCGAGATATGGACTATCGATAATTTACACCTTAGGCTCTGCTTCTAACTTGGGCCCAAATTGTAAAATGGTCTTCTCTATTGGCGATTTCGTTCCAATTCACATTCCAAGTAATATTCGGCATGCTAATTACATTGCCGGTTGCCAAATTGCATTATCTCTTATAGTTTCCGAGATATGGACTATCGATAATTTACACCTTAGGCTCTGCTTCTGACTTGGGCCCAAATTGTAAAATGGTCTTATCTATTGGCGATTTCGTTCCAATTCACATTCCAAGTAATATCCGGCATGCTAATTACATTGCCGGTTGCCAAATTGAATTACCTCTTATAGTTTCCGAGATATGGACTATCGATAATTTACACCTTAGGCTCTGCTTCTAACTTGGGCCCAAATTGTAAAATGGTCTTATCTATTGGCGATTTCGTTCCAATTCACATTCCAAGTAATATTCGGCATGCTAATTACATTGCCGGTTGCCAAATTGCATTATCTCTTATAGTTTCCGAGATATGGACTATCGATAATTTACACCTTAGGCTCTGCTTCTAACTTGGGCCCAAATTGTAAAATGGTCTTATCTATTGGCGATTTCGTTCCAATTCACATTCCAAGTAATATTCGGCATGCTAATTACATTGCCGGTTGCCAAATTGCATTATCTCTTATAGTTTCCGAGATATGGACTATCGATAATTTACACCTTAGGCTCTGCTTCTAACTTGGGCCCAAATTGTAAAATGGTCTTATCTATTGGCGATTTCGTTCCAATTCACATTCCAAGTAATATTCGGCATGCTAATTACATTGCCGGTTGCCAAATTGCATTATCTCTTATAGTTTCCGAGATATGGACTATCGATAATTTACACCTTAGGCTCTGCTTCTAACTTGGGCCCAAATTGTAAAATGGTCTTATCTATTGGCGATTTCGTTCCAATTCACATTCCAAGTAATATTCGGCATGCTAATTACATTGCCGGTTGCCAAATTGCATTATCTCTTATAGTTTCCGAGATATGGACTATCGATAATTTACACCTTAGGCTCTGCTTCTAACTTGGGCCCAAATTGTAAAATGGTCTTATCTATTGGCGATTTCGTTCCAATTCACATTCCAATTAATATTCAGCATGCTAATTACATTGCCGGTTGCCAAATTGCATTATCTCTTATAGTTTCCGAGATATGGACTATCGATAATTTACACCTTAGGCTCTGCTTCTAACTTGGGCCCAAATTGTAAAATGGTCTTTTCTATTGGCGATTTCGTTCCAATTCACATTCCAAGTAATATTCGGCATGCTAATTACATTGCCGGTTGTCAAATTGCATTATCTCTTATAGTCTCCGAGATATGGACTATCGATAATTTACACCTTAATCTCTGCTTCTAACTTGGGCCCAAATTGTAAAATGGTCTTATCTATTGGCGATTTCGTTCCAATTCACATTCCAAGTAATATTCGGCATGCTAATTACATTGCCGGTTGCCAAATTGCATTATCTCTTATAGTTTCCGAGATATGGACTATCGATCATTTACACCTTAGGCTCTGCTTCTAACTTGGGCCCAAATTGTAAAATGGTCTTACCTATTGGCGATTTCGTTCCAATTCACATTCCAAGTAATATTCGGCATGCTAATTACATTGCCGGTTGCCAAATTGCATTATCTCTTATAGTTTCCGAGATATGGACTATCGATCATTTACGAACCTTAGGCTCTGCTTCTAACTTGGGCCCAAATTGTAAAATGGTCTTATTTATTGGCGATTTCGTTCCAATTCACATTCCAAGTAATATTCGGCATGCTAATTACATTGCCGGTTGCCAAATTGCATTATCTCTTATAGTTTCCGAGATATGGACTATCGATAATTTACACCTTAGGCTCTGCTTCTAACTTGGGCCCAAATTGTAAAATGGTCTTATCTATTGGCGATTTCGTTCCAATTCACATTCCAAGTAATATTCGGCATGCTAATTACATTGCCGGTTGCCAAATTGCATTATCTCTTATAGCTTCCGAGATATGGACTATCGATAATTTACACCTTAGGCTCTGCTTCTAACTTGGGCCCAAATTGTAAAATGGTCTTATCTATTGGCGATTTCGTTCCAATTCACATTCCAAGTAATATTCGGCATGCTAATTACATTGCCGGTTGCCAAATTGCATTATCTCTTATAGTTTCCGAGATATGGACTATCGATAATTTACACTTTAGGCTCTGCTTCTAACTTGGGCCCAAATTGTAAAATGGTCTTCTCTATTGGCGATTTCGTTCCAATTCACATTCCAAGTAATATTCGGCATGCTAATTACATTGCCGGTTGCCAAATTGCATTATCTCTTATAGTTTCCGAGATATGGACTCTCGATAATTTACACCTTAGGCTCTGCTTCTAACTTGGGCCCAAATTGTAAAATGGTCTTATCTATTGGCGATTTCGTTCCAATTCACATTCCAAGTAATATTCGGCATGCTAATTACATTGCCGGTTGCCAAATTGCATTATCTCTTATAGTTTCCGAGATATGGACTATCGATAATTTACACCTTAGGCTCTGCTTCTAACTTGGGCCCAAATTGTAAAATGGCCTTATCTATTGGCGATTTCGTTCCAATTCACATTCCAAGTAATATTCGGCATGCTAATTACATTGCCGGTTGCCAAATTGCATTATCTCTTATAGTTTCCGAGATATGGACTATCGATAATTTACACCTTAGGCTCTGCTTCTAACTTGGGCCCAAATTGTAAAATGGTCTTATCTATTGGCGATTTCGTTCCAATTCACATTCCAAGTAATATTCGGCATGCTAATTACATTGCCGGTTGCCAAATTGCATTATCTCTTATAGTTTCCGAGATATGGACTATCGATAATTTACACCTTAGGCTCTGCTTCTAACTTGGGCCCAAATTGTAAAATTGTCTTCTCTATTGGCGATTTCGTTCCAATTCACATTCCAAGTAATATTCGGCATGCTAATTACATTGCCGGTTGCCAAATTGCATTATCTCTTATAGTTTCCGAGATATGGACTATCGATAATTTACACCTTAGGCTCTGCTTCTAACTGGGGCCCAAATTGTAAAATGGTCTTATCTATTGGCGATTTCGTTCCAATTCACATTCCAAGTAATATTCGGCATGCTAATTACATTGCCGGTTGCCAAATTGCATTATCTCTTACAGTTTCCGAGATATGGACTATCGATAATTTACACCTTAGGCTCTGCTTCTAACTTGGGCCCAAATTGTAAAATGGTCTTCTCTGTTGGCGATTTCGTTCCAATTCACATTCCAAGTAATATTCGGCATGCTAATTACATTGCCGGTTGTCAAATTGCATTACCTCTTATAGTTTCCGAGATATGGACTATCGATAATTTACACCTTAGGCTCTGCTTCTAACTTGGGCCCAAATTGTAAAATGGTCTTATCTATTGGCGATTTCGTTCCAATTCACATTCCAAGTAATATTCGGCATGCTAATTACATTGCCGGTTGCCAAATTGCATTATCTCTTATAGTTTCCGAGATATGGACTATCGATAATTTACACCTTAGGCTCTGCTTCTAACTTGGGCCCAAATTGTAAAATGGTCTTATCTATTGGCGATTTCGTTCCAATTCACATTCCAAGTAATATTCGGCATGCTAATTACATTGCCGGTTGCCAAATTGCATTATCTCTTATAGTTTCCGAGATATGGACTATCGATAATTTACACCTTAGGCTCTGCTTCTAACTTGGGCCCAAATTGTAAAATGGTCTTATCTATTGGCGATTTCGTTCCAATTCACATTCCAAGTAATATTCGGCATGCTAATTACATTGCCGGTTGCCAAATTGCATTATCTCTTATAGTTTCCGAGATATGGACTATCGACAATTTACACCTTAGGCTCTGCTTCTAACTTGGGCCCAAATAGTAAAATGGTCTTATCTATTGGCGATTTCGTTCCAATTCACATTCCAAGTAATATTCGGCATGCTAATTACATTGCCGGTTGCCAAATTGCATTATCTCTTATAGTTTCCGAGATATGGACTATCGATTATTTACACCTTAGGCTCTGCTTCTAACTTGGGCCCAAATTGTAAAATGGTCTTCTCTATTGGCGATTTCGTTCCAATTCACATTCCAAGTAATATTCGGCATGCTAATTACATTGCCGGTTGCCAAATTGCATTATCTCTTATAGTTTCTGAGATATGGACTATCGATAATTTACACCCTAGGCTCTGCTTCTAACTTGGGCCCAAATTGTAAAATGGTCTTACCTATTGGCGATTTCCTTCCAATTCACATTCCAAGTAATATTCGGCATGCTAATTACATTGCCGGTTGCCAAATTGCATTATCTCTTATAGTTTCCGAGATATGGACTATCGATCATTTACACCTTAGGCTCTGCTTCTAACTTGGGCCCAAATTGTAAAATGGTCTTACCTATTGGCGATTTCGTTCCAATTCACATTCCAAGTAATATTCGGCATGCTAATTACATTGCCGGTTGCCAAATTGCATTATCTCTTATAGTTTCCGAGATATGGACTATCGATCATTTACACCTTAGGCTCTGCTTCTAACTTGGGCCCAAATTGTAAAATGGTCTTATCTATTGGCGATTTCGTTCCAATTCACATTCCAATTAATAATCGGCATGCTAATTACATTGCCGGTTGCCAAATTGCATTATCTCTTATAGTTTCCGAGATATGGACTATCGATAATTTACACCTTAGGCTCTGCTTCTAACTTGGGCCCAAATTGTAAAATGGTCTTATCTATTGGCGATTTCGTTCCAATTCACATTCCAAGTAATATTCGGCATGCTAATTACATTGCCGGTTGTCAAATTGCATTATCTCTTATAGTTTCCGAGATATGGACTATCGATAATTTACACCTTAGGCTCTGCTTCTAACTTGGGCCCAAATTGTAAAATGGTCTTATCTATTGGCGATTTCGTTCCAATTCACATTCCAAGTAATATTCGGCATGCTAATTACATTGCCGGTTGCCAAATTGCATTATCTCTTATAGTTTCCGAGATATGGACTATCGATAATTTACACCTTAGGCTCTGCTTCTAACTTGGGCCCAAATTGTAAAATGGTCTTATCTATTGGCGATTTCGTTCCAATTCACATTCCAAGTAATATTCGGCATGCTAATTACATTGCCGGTTGCGAAATTGCATTATCTCTTATAGTTTCCGAGATATGGACTATCAATAATTTACACCTTAGGCTCTGCTTCTAACTTGGGCCCAAATTGTAAAATGGTCTTATCTATTGGCGATTTCGTTCCAATTCACATTCCAAGTAATATTCGGCATGCTAATTACATTGCCGGTTGCCAAATTGCATTATCTCTTATAGTTTCCGAGATATGGACTATCGATAATTTACACCTTAGGCTCTGCTTCTAACTTGGGCCCAAATTGTAAAATGGTCTTATCTATTGGCGATTTCGTTCCAATTCACATTCCAAGTAATATTCGGCATGCTAATTACATTGCCGGTTGCCAAATTGCATTATCTCTTATAGTTTCCGAGATATGGACTATCGATAATTTACACCTTAGGCTCTGCTTCTAACTTAGGCCCAAATTGTAAAATGGTCTTATCTATTAGCGATTTCGTTCCAATTCACATTCCAAGTAATATTCGGCATGCTAATTACATTGCCGGTTGCGAAATTGCATTATCTCTTATAGTTTCCGAGATATGGACTATCAATAATTTACACCTTAGGCTCTGCTTCTAACTTGGGCCCAAATTGTAAAATGGTCTTATCTATTGGCGATTTCGTTCCAATTCACATTCCAAGTAATATTCGGCATGCTAATTACATTGCCGGTTGCCAAATTGCATTATCTCTTATAGTTTCCGAGATATGGACTATCGATAATTTACACATTAGGCTCTGCTTCTAACTTGGGCCCAAATTGTAAAATGGTCTTATCTATTGGCGATTTCGTTCCAATTCACATTCCAAGTAATATCCGGCATGCTAATTACATTGCCGGTTGCCAAATTGAATTATCTCTTATAGTTTCCGAGATATGGACTATCGATAATTTACACCTTAGGCTCTGCTTCTAACTTGGGCCCAAATTGTAAAATGGTTTTATCTATTGGCGATTTCGTTCCAATTCACATTCCAATTAATAATCGGCATGCTAATTACATTGCCGGTTGCCAAATTGCATTATCTCTTATAGTTTCCGAGATATGGACTATCGATCATTTACACCTTAGGCTCTGCTTCTAACTTGGGCCCAAATTGTAAAATGGTCTTATCTATTGGCGATTTCGTTCCAATTCACATTCCAATTAATAATCGGCATGCTAATTACATTGCCGGTTGCCAAATTGCATTATCTCTTATAGTTTCCGAGATATGGACTATCGATAATTTACACCTTAGGCTCTGCTTCTAACTTGGGCCCAAATTGTAAAATGGTCTTATCTATTGGCGATTTCGTTCCAATTCACATTCCAAGTAATATTCGGCATGCTAATTACATTGCCGGTTGTCAAATTGCATTATCTCTTATAGTTTCCGAGATATGGACTATCGATAATTTACACCTTAGGCTCTGCTTCTAACTTGGGCCCAAATTGTAAAATGGTCTTATCTATTGGCGATTTCGTTCCAATTCACATTCCAAGTAATATTCGGCATGCTAATTACATTGCCGGTTGCCAAATTGCATTATCTCTTATAGTTTCCGAGATATGGACTATCGATAATTTACACCTTAGGCTCTGCTTCTAACTTGGGCCCAAATTGTAAAATGGTCTTATCTATTGGCGATTTCGTTCCAATTCACACTCCAAGTAATATTCGGCATGCTAATTACATTGCCGGTTGCGAAATTGCATTATCTCTTATAGTTTCCGAGATATGGACTATCAATAATTTACACCTTAGGCTCTGCTTCTAACTTGGGCCCAAATTGTAATATGGTCTTATCTATTGGCGATTTCGTTCCAATTCACATTCCAAGTAATATTCGGCATGCTAATTACATTGCCGGTTGCCAAATTGCATTATCTCTTATAGTTTCCGAGATATGGACTATCGATAATTTACACCTTAGGCTCTGCTTCTAACTTGGGCCCAAATTGTAAAATGGTCTTATCTATTGGCGATTTCGTTCCAATTCACATTCCAAGTAATATTCGGCATGCTAATTACATTGCCGGTTGCCAAATTGCATTATCTCTTATAGTTTCCGAGATATGGACTATCGATAATTTACACCTTAGGCTCTGCTTCTAACTTGGGCCCAAATTGTAAAATGGTCTTATCTATTGGCGATTTCGTTCCAATTCACATTCCAAGTAATATTCGGCATGATAATTACATTGCCGGTTGCCAAATTGCATTATCTCTTATAGTTTCCGAGATATGGACTATCGATAATTTACACCTTAGGCTCTGCTTCTAACTTGGGCCCAAATTGTAAAATGGTCTTCTCTATTGGCGATTTCGTTCCAATTCACATTCCAAGTAATATTCGGCATGCTAATTACATTGCCGGTTGCCAAATTGCATTATCTCTTATAGTTTCCGAGATATGGCCTATCGATAATTTACACCTTAGGCTCTGCTTCTAACTTGGGCCCAAATTGTAAAATGGTCTTACCTATTGGCGATTTCGTTCCAATTCACATTCCAAGTAATATTCAGCATGCTAATTACATTGCCGGTTGCCAAATTGCATTATCTCTTATAGTTTCCGAGATATGGACTATCGATCATTTACACCTTAGGCTCTGCTTCTAACTTGGGCCCAAATTGTAAAATGGTCTTATCTATTGGCGATTTCGTTCCAATTCACATTCCAAGTAATATTCGGCATGCTAATTACATTGCCGGTTGCGAAATTGCATTATCTCTTATAGTTTCCGAGATATGGACTATCGATAATTTACACCTTAGGCTCTGCTTCTAACTTGGGCCCAAATTGTAAAATGGTCTTATCTATTGGCGATTTCGTTCCAATTCACATTCCAAGTAATATTCGGCATGCTAATTACATTGCCGGTTGCCAAATTGCATTATCTCTTATAGTTTCCGAGATATGGACTATCGATAATTTACATCTTAGGCTCTGCTTCTAACTTGGGCCCAAATTGTAAAATGGTCTTATTTATTGGCGATTTCGTTCCAATTCACATTCCAAGTAATATTCGGCATGCTAATTACATTGCCGGTTACCAAATTGCATTATCTCTTATAGTTTCCGAGATATGGACTATCGATAATTTACACCTTAGGCTCTGCTTCTAACTTGGGCCCAAATTGTAAAATGGGCTTATCTATTGGCGATTTCGTCCCAATTCACATTCCAAGTGATATTCGGCATGCTAATTACATTGCCGGTTGCGAAATTGCATTATCTCTTATAGTTTCCGAGATATGGACTATCAATAATTTACACCTTAGGCTCTGCTTCTAACTTGGCCCCAAATTGTGAAATGGTCTTATCTATTGGCGATTTCGTTCCAATTCACATTCCAAGTAATATTCGGCATGCTAATTACATTGCCGGTTGCCAAATTGCATTATCTCTTATAGTTTCCGAGATATGGACTATCGATAATTTACACCTTAGGCTCTGCTTCTAACTTGGGCCCAAATTGTAAAATGGTCTTATCTATTGGCGATTTCGTTCCAATTCACACTCCAAGTAATATTCGGCATGCTAATTACATTGCCGGTTGCGAAATTGCATTATCTCTTATAGTTTCCGAGATATGGACTATCAATAATTTACACCTTAGGCTCTGCTTCTAACTTGGGCCCAAATTGTAATATGGTCTTATCTATTGGCGATTTCGTTCCAATTCATATTCCAAGTAATATTCGGCATGCTAATTACATTGCCGGTTGCCAAATTGCATTATCTCTTATAGTTTCCGAGATATGGACTATCGATAATTTACACCTTAGGCTCTGCTTCTAACTTGGGCCCAAATTGTAAAATGGTCTTATCTATTGGCGATTTCGTTCCAATTCACATTCCAAGTAATATTCG
This sequence comes from Rhynchophorus ferrugineus, assembly GCF_030347505.1. NCBI lineage: Eukaryota > Metazoa > Arthropoda > Insecta > Coleoptera > Curculionidae > Rhynchophorus > Rhynchophorus ferrugineus. The sequence goes on along the minus strand of NW_027472993.1, from coordinate 77,444 downwards.
GCATGCTAATTACATTGCCGGTTGCCAAATTGCATTATCTCTTATAGTTTCCGAGATATGGACTATCGATAATTTACACCTTAGGCTCTGCTTCTAACTTGGGCCCAAATTGTAAAATGGTCTTATCTATTGGCGATTTCGTTCCAATTCACATTCCAAGTAATATTCGGCATGATAATTACATTGCCGGTTGCCAAATTGCATTATCTCTTATAGTTTCCGAGATATGGACTATCGATAATTTACACCTTAGGCTCTGCTTCTAACTTGGGCCCAAATTGTAAAATGGTCTTCTCTATTGGCGATTTCGTTCCAATTCACATTCCAAGTAATATTCGGCATGCTAATTACATTGCCGGTTGCCAAATTGCATTATCTCTTATAGTTTCCGAGATATGGCCTATCGATAATTTACACCTTAGGCTCTGCTTCTAACTTGGGCCCAAATTGTAAAATGGTCTTACCTATTGGCGATTTCGTTCCAATTCACATTCCAAGTAATATTCAGCATGCTAATTACATTGCCGGTTGCCAAATTGCATTATCTCTTATAGTTTCCGAGATATGGACTATCGATCATTTACACCTTAGGCTCTGCTTCTAACTTGGGCCCAAATTGTAAAATGGTCTTATCTATTGGCGATTTCGTTCCAATTCACATTCCAATTAATATTCGGCATGCTAATTACATTGCCGGTTGCCAAATTGCATTATCTCTTATAGTTTCCGAGATATGGACTATCGATAATTTACACCTTAGGCTCTGCTTCTAACTTGGGCCCAAATTGTAAAATGGTCTTATCTATTGGCGATTTCGTTCCAATTCACATTCCAAGTAATATTCGGCATGCTAATTACATTGCCGGTTGTCAAATTGCATTATCTCTTATAGTTTCCGAGATATGGACTATCGATAATTTACACCTTAGGCTCTGCTTCTAACTTGGGCCCAAATTGTAAAATGGTCTTATCTATTGGCGATTTCGTTCCAATTAACATTCCAAGTAATATTCGGCATGCTAATTACATTGCCGGTTGCCAAATTGCATTATCTCTTATAGTTTCCGAGATATGGACTATCGATAATTTACACCTTAGGCTCTGCTTCTAACTTGGGCCCAAATTGTAAAATGGTCTTCTCTATTGGCGATTTCGTTCCAATTCACATTCCAAGTAATATTCGGCATGCTAATTACATTGCCGGTTGCCAAATTGCATTATCTCTTATAGTTTCCGAGATATGGACTATCGATAATTTACACCTTAGGCTCTGCTTCTAACTTGGGCCCAAATTGTAAAATGGTCTTCTCTATTGGCGATTTCGTTCCAATTCACATTCCAAGTAATATTCGGCATGCTAATTACATTGCCGGTTGCCAAATTGCATTATCTCTTATAGTTTCCGAGATATGGCCTATCGATAATTTACACCTTAGGCTCTGCTTCTAACTTGGGCCCAAATTGTAAAATGGTCTTACCTATTGGCGATTTCGTTCCAATTCACATTCCAAGTAATATTCAGCATGCTAATTACATTGCCGGTTGCCAAATTGCATTATCTCTTATAGTTTCCGAGATATGGACTATCGATCATTTACACCTTAGGCTCTGCTTCTAACTTGGGCCCAAATTGTAAAATGGTCTTATCTATTGGCGATTTCGTTCCAATTCACATTCCAATTAATATTCGGCATGCTAATTACATTGCCGGTTGCCAAATTGCATTATCTCTTATAGTTTCCGAGATATGGACTATCGATAATTTACACCTTAGGCTCTGCTTCTAACTTGGGCCCAAATTGTAAAATGGTCTTATCTATTGGCGATTTCGTTCCAATTCACATTCCAAGTAATATTCGGCATGCTAATTACATTGCCGGTTGTCAAATTGCATTATCTCTTATAGTTTCCGAGATATGGACTATCGATAATTTACACCTTAGGCTCTGCTTCTAACTTGGGCCCTAATTGTAAAATGGTCTTATCTATTGGCGATTTCGTTCCAATTAACATTCCAAGTAATATTCGGCATGCTAATTACATTGCCGGTTGCCAAATTGCATTATCTCTTATAGTTTCCGAGATATGGACTATCGATAATTTACACCTTAGGCTCTGCTTCTAACTTGGGCCCAAATTGTAAAATGGTCTTATCTATTGGCGATTTCGTTCCAATTCACATTCCAAGTAATATTCGGCATGCTAATTACATTGCCGGTTGCCAAATTGCATTATCTCTTATAGTTTCCGAGATATGGACTATCGATAATTTACACCTTAGGCTCTGCTTCTAACTTGGGCCCAAATTGTAAAATGGTCTTATCTATTGGCGATTTCGTTCCAATTCACATTCCAAGTAATATTCGGCATGCTAATTACATTGCCGGTTGCGAAATTGCTTTATCTCTTATAGTTTCCGAGATATGGACTATCAATAATTTACACCTTAGGCTCTGCTTCTAACTTGGGCCCAAATTGTAAAATGGTCTTATCTATTGGCGATTTCGTTCCAATTCACATTCCAAGTAATATTCGGCATGCTAATTACATTGCCGGTTGCCAAATTGCATTATCTCTTATAGTTTCCGAGATATGGACTATCGATAATTTACACCTTAGGCTCTGCTTCTAACTTGGGCCCAAATTGTAAAATGGTCTTATCTATTGGCGATTTCGTTCCAATTCACATTCCAAGTAATATTCGGCATGCTAATTACATTGCCGGTTGCCAAATTGCATTATCTCTTATAGTTTCCGAGATATGGACTATCGATCATTTACACCTTAGGCTCTGCTTCTAACTTGGGCCCAAATTGTAAAATGGTCTTATCTATTGGCGATTTCGTTCCAATTCACATTCCAAGTAATATTCGGCATGCTAATTACATTGCCGGTTGCGAAATTGCATTATCTCTTATAGTTTCCGAGATATGGACTATCAATAATTTACACCTTAGGCTCTGCTTCTAACTTGGGCCCAAATTGTAAAATGGTCTTATCTATTGGCGATTTCGTTCCAATTCACATTCCAAGTAATATTCGGCATGCTAATTACATTGCCGGTTGCCAAATTGCATTATCTCTTATAGTTTCCGAGATATGGACTATCGATTATTTACACCTTAGGCTCTGCTTCTAACTTGGGCCCAAATTGTAAAATGGTCTTATCTATTGGCGATTTCGTTCCAATTCACATTCCAAGTAATATCCGGCATGCTAATTACATTGCCGGTTGCCAAATTGAATTATCTCTTATAGTTTCCGAGATATGGACTATCGATAATTTACACCTTAGGCTCTGCTTCTAACTTGGGCCCAAATTGTAAAATGGTCTTATCTATTGGCGATTTCGTTCCAATTCACATTCCAAGTAATATTCGGCATGCTAATTACATTGCCGGTTGCCAAATTGCATTATCTCTTATAGTTTCCGAGATATGGACTATCGATAATTTACATCTTAGGCTCTGCTTCTAACTTGGGCCCAAATTGTAAAATGGTCTTATTTATTGGCGATTTCGTTCCAATTCACATTCCAAGTAATATTCGGCATGCTAATTACATTGCCGGTTGCCAAATTGCATTATCTCTTATAGTTTCCGAGATATGGACTATCGATAATTTACACCTTAGGCTCTGCTTCTAACTTGGGTCCAAATTGTAAAATGGTCTTATCTATTGGCGATTTCGTCCCAATTCACATTCCAAGTGATATTCGGCATGCTAATTACATTGCCGGTTGCGAAATTGCATTATCTCTTATAGTTTCCGAGATATGGACTATCAATAATTTACACCTTAGGCTCTGCTTCTAACTTGGCCCCAAATTGTGAAATGGTCTTATCTATTGGCGATTTCGTTCCAATTCACATTCCAAGTAATATTCGGCATGCTAATTACATTGCCGGTTGCCAAATTGCATTATCTCTTATAGTTTCCGAGATATGGACTATCGATAATTTACACCTTAGGCTCTGCTTCAAACTTGGGCCCAAATTGTAAAATGGTCTTATCTATTGGCGATTTCGTTCCAATTCACACTCCAAGTAATATTCGGCATGCTAATTACATTGCCGGTTGCGAAATTGCATTATCTCTTATAGTTTCCGAGATATGGACTATCAATAATTTACACCTTAGGCTCTGCTTCTAACTTGGGCCCAAATTGTAAAATGGTCTTATCTATTGGCGATTTCGTTCCAATTCACATTCCAAGTAATATTCGGCATGCTAATTACATTGCCGGTTGCCAAATTGCATTATCTCTTATAGTTTCCGAGATATGGACTATCGATAATTTACACCTTAGGCTCTGCTTCTAACTTGGGCCCAAATTGTAAAATGGTCTTATCTATTGGCGATTTCGTTCCAATTCACATTCCAAGTAATATTCGGCATGCTAATTACATTGCCGGTTGCCAAATTGCATTATCTCTTATAGTTTCCGAGATATGGACTATCGATAATTTACACCTTAGGCTCTGCTTCTAACTTGGGCCCAAATTGTAAAATGGTCTTATCTATTGGCGATTTCGTTCCAATTCACATTCCAAGTAATATTCGGCATGCTAATTACATTACCGGTTGCCAAATTGCATTATCTCTTATAGTTTCCGAGATATGGACTATCGATAATTTACACCTTAGGCTCTGCTTCTAACTTGGGCCCAAATTGTAAAATGGTCTTCTCTATTGGCGATTTCGTTCCAATTCACATTCCAAGTAATATTCGGCATGCTAATTACATTGCCGGTTGCCAAATTGCATTATCTCTTATAGTTTCCGAGATATGGACTATCGATAATTTACACCTTAGGCTCTGCTTCTAACTTGGGCCCAAATTGTAAAATGGTCTTATCTATTGGCGATTTCGTTCCAATTCACATTCCAAGTAATATTCGGCATGCTAATTACATTGCCGGTTGCCAAATTGCATTATCTCTTATAGTTTCCGAGATATGGACTATCGATAATTTACACCTTAGGCTCTGCTTCTAACTTGGGCCCAAATTGTAAAATGGTCTTCTCTGTTGGCGATTTCGTTCCAATTCACATTCCAAGTAATATTTGGCATGCTAATTACATTGCCGGTTGCCAAATTGCATTATCTCTTATAGTTTCCGAGATATGGACTATCGATCATTTACACCTTAGGCTCTGCTTCTAACTTGGGCCCAAATTGTAAAATGGTCTTCTCTGTTGGCGATTTCGTTCCAATTCACATTCCAAGTAATATTCGGCATGCTAATTACATTGCCGGTTGCCAAATTGCATTATCTCTTATAGTTTCCGAGATATGGACTATCAATAATTTACACCTTAGGCTCTGCTTCTAACTTGGGCCCAAATTGTAAAATGGTCTTATCTATTGGCGATTTCGTTCCAATTCACATTCCAAGTAATATTCGGCATGCTAATTACATTGCCGGTTGCTAAATTGAATTATCTCTTATAGTTTCCGAGATATGGACTATCGATAATTTACACCTTAGGCTCTGCTTCTAACTTGGGCCCAAATTGTAAAATGGTCTTACCTATTGGCGATTTCGTTCCAATTCACATTCCAAGTAATATTCGGCATGCTAATTACATTGCCGGTTGCCAAATTGCATTATCTCTTATAGTTTCCGAGATATGGACTATCGATAATTTACACCTTAGGCTCTGCTTCTAACTTGGGCCCAAATTGTAAAATGGTCTTACCTATTGGCGATTTCGTTCCAATTCACATTCCAAGTAATATTCGGCATGCTAATTACATTGCCGGTTGCCAAATTGCATTATCTCTTATAGTTTCCGAGATATGGACTATCGATCATTTACACCTTAGGCTCTGCTTCTAACTTGGGCCCAAATTGTAAAATGGTCTTACCTATTGGCGATTTCGTTCCAATTCACATTCCAAGTAATATTCGGCATGCTAATTACATTGCCGGTTGCCAAATTGCATTATCTCTTATAGTTTCCGAGATATGGACTATCGATCATTTACAACTTAGGCTCTGCTTCTAACTTGGGCCCAAATTGTAAAATGGTCTTATCTATTAGCGATTTCGTTCCAATTCACATTCCAAGTAATATTCGGCATGCTAATTACATTGCCGGTTGCCAAATTGCATTATCTCTTATAGTTTCCGAGATATGGACTATCGATAATTTACACCTTAGGCTCTGCTTCTAACTTGGGCCCAAATTGTAAAATGGTCTTCTCTGTTGGCGATTTCGTTCCAATTCACATTCCAAGTAATATTTGGCATGCTAATTACATTGCCGGTTGCCAAATTGCATTATCTCTTATAGTTTCCGAGATATGGACTATCGATCATTTACACCTTAGGCTCTGCTTCTAACTTGGGCCCAAATTGTAAAATGGTCTTCTCTGTTGGCGATTTCGTTCCAATTCACATTCCAAGTAATATTCGGCATGCTAATTACATTGCCGGTTGCCAAATTGCATTATCTCTTATAGTTTCCGAGATATGGACTATCAATAATTTACACCTTAGGCTCTGCTTCTAACTTGGGCCCAAATTGTAAAATGGTCTTATCTATTGGCGATTTCGTTCCAATTCACATTCCAAGTAATATTCGGCATGCTAATTACATTGCCGGTTGCTAAATTGAATTATCTCTTATAGTTTCCGAGATATGGACTATCGATAATTTACACCTTAGGCTCTGCTTCTAACTTGGGCCCAAATTGTAAAATGGTCTTACCTATTGGCGATTTCGTTCCAATTCACATTCCAAGTAATATTCGGCATGCTAATTACATTGCCGGTTGCCAAATTGCATTATCTCTTATAGTTTCCGAGATATGGACTATCGATAATTTACACCTTAGGCTCTGCTTCTAACTTGGGCCCAAATTGTAAAATGGTCTTACCTATTGGCGATTTCGTTCCAATTCACATTCCAAGTAATATTCGGCATGCTAATTACATTGCCGGTTGCCAAATTGCATTATCTCTTATAGTTTCCGAGATATGGACTATCGATCATTTACACCTTAGGCTCTGCTTCTAACTTGGGCCCAAATTGTAAAATGGTCTTACCTATTGGCGATTTCGTTCCAATTCACATTCCAAGTAATATTCGGCATGCTAATTACATTGCCGGTTGCCAAATTGCATTATCTCTTATAGTTTCCGAGATATGGACTATCGATCATTTACAACTTAGGCTCTGCTTCTAACTTGGGCCCAAATTGTAAAATGGTCTTATCTATTAGCGATTTCGTTCCAATTCACATTCCAAGTAATATTCGGCATGCTAATTACATTGCCGGTTGCCAAATTGCATTATCTCTTATAGTTTCCGAGATATGGACTATCGATCATTTACAACTTAGGCTCCGCTTCTAACTTGGGCCCAAATTGTAAAATGGTCTTATCTATTGGCGATTTCGTTCCAATTCACATTCCAAGTAATATTCGGCATGCTAATTACATTGCCGGTTGTCAAATTGCATTATCTATTATAGTTTCCGAGATATGGACTATCGATAATTTACACCTTAGGCTCTGCTTCTAACTTGGGCCCAAATTGTAAAATGGTCTTATCTATTGGCGATTTCGTTCCAATTCACATTCCAAGTAATATTCGGCATGCTAATTACATTGCCGGTTGCCAAATTGCATTATCTCTTATAGTTTCCGAGATATGGACTATCGATAATTTACACCTTAGGCTCTGCTTCTAACTTGGGCCCAAATTGTAAAATGGTCTTATCTATTGGCGATTTCGTTCCAATTCACATTCCAAGTAATATTCGGCATGCTAATTACATTGCCGGTTGCCAAATTGCATTATCTCTTATAGTTTCCGAGATATGGACTATCGATAATTTACACCTTAGGCTCTGCTTCTAACTTGGGCCCAAATTGTAAAATGGTCTTACCTATTGGCGATTTCGTTCCAATGCACACTCCAAGTAATATTCGGCATGCTAATTACATTGCCGGTTGCGAAATTGCATTATCTCTTATAGTTTCCTAGATATGGACTATCGATAATTTACACCTTAGGCTCTGCTTCTAACTTGGGCCCAAATTGTAAAATGGTCTTATCTATTGGCGATTTCGTTCCAATTCACATTCCAAGTAATATTCGGCATGCTAATTACATTGCCGGTTGCCAAATTGCATTATCTCTTATAGTTTCCGAGATATGGACTATCGATAATTTACACCTTAGGCTCTGCTTCTAACTTGGGCCCAAATTGTAAAATGGTCTTACCTATTGGCGATTTCGTTCCAATTCACATTCCAAGTAATATTCGGCATGCTAATTACATTGCCGGTTGCCAAATTGCATTATCTCTTATAGTTTCCGAGATATGGACTATCGATAATTTACACCTTAGGCTCTGCTTCTAACTTGGGCCCAAATTGTAAAATGGTCTTATCTATTGGCGATTTCGTCCCAATTCACATTCCAAGTGATATTCGGCATGCTAATTACATTGCCGGTTGCGAAATTGCATTATCTCTTATAGTTTCCGAGATATGGGCTATCAATAATTTACACCTTAGGCTCTGCTTCTAACCCGGGCCCAAATTGTAAAATGGTCTTATCTATTGGCGATTTCGTTCCAATTCACATTCCAAGTAATATTCGGCATGCTAATTATATTGCCGGTTGCCAAATTGCATTATCTCTTATAGTTTCCGAGATATGGACTATCGATAATTTACACCTTAGGCTCTGCTTCTAACTTGGGCCCAAATTGTAAAATGGTCTTATCTATTGGCGATTTCGTTCCAATTCACATTCCAAGTAATATTCGGCATGCTAATTACATTGCCGGTTGCCAAATTGCATTATCTCTTATAGTTTCCGAGATATGGACTATCGATAATTTACACCTTAGGCTCTGCTTCTAACTTGGGCCCAAATTGTAAAATAGCCTTATCTATTGGCGATTTCGTTCCAATTCACATTCCAAGTTATATTCGGCATGCTAATTACATTGCCGGTTGCCAAATTGCATTATCTCTTATAGTTTCCGAGATATGGACTATCGATAATTTACACCTTAGGCTCTGCTTCTAACTTGGGCCCAAATTGTAAAATGGTCTTATCTATTGGCGATTTCGTTCCAATTCACATTCCAAGTAATATTCGGCATGCTAATTACATTGCCGGTTGCCAAATTGCATTATCTCTTATAGTTTCCGAGATATGGACTATCGATAATTTACACCTTAGGCTCTGCTTCTAACTTGGGCCCAAATTGTAAAATGGTCTTATCTATTGGCGATTTCGTTCCAATTCACACTCCAAGTAATATTCGGCATGCTAATTGCATTGCCGGTTGCCAAATTGCATTATCTCTTATAGTTTCCGAGATATGGACTATCGATAATTTACACCTTAGGCTCTGCTTCTAACTTGGGCCCAAATTGTAAAATGGTCTTATCTATTGGCGATTTCGTTCCAATTCACATTCCAAGTAATATTCGGCATGCTAATTACATTGCCGGTTGCCAAATTGCATTATCTCTTATAGTTTCCGAGATATGGACTATCGATAATTTACACCTTAGGCTCTGCTTCTAACTTGGGCCCAAATTGTAAAATCGTCTTATCTATTGGCGATTTCGTTCCAATTCACATTCCAAGTAATATTCGGCATGCTAATTACATTGCCGGTTGCCAAATTGCATTATCTCTTATAGTTTCCGAGATATGGACTATCGATAATTTACACCTTAGGCTCTGCTTCTAACTTGGGCCCAAATTGTAAAATGGTCTTATCTATTGGCGATTTCGTTCCAATTCACATTCCAAGTAATATCCGGCATGCTAATTACATTGTCGGTTGCCAAATTGAATTATCTCTTATAGTTTCCGAGATATGGACTATCGATAATTTACACCTTAGGCTCTGCTTCTAACTTGGGCCCAAATTGTAAAATGGTCTTATCTATTGGCGATTTCGTTCCAATTCACATTCCAAGTAATATTCGGCATGCTAATTACATTGCCGGTTGCCAAATTGCATTATCTCTTATAGTTTCCGAGATATGGACTATCGATAATTTACATCTTAGGCTCTGCTTCTAACTTGGGCCCAAATTGTAAAATGGTCTTATTTATTGGCGATTTCGTTCCAATTCACATTCCAAGTAATATTCGGCATGCTAATTACATTGCCGGTTGCCAAATTGCATTATCTCTTATAGTTTCCGAGATATGGACTATCGATAATTTACACCTTAGGCTCTGCTTCTAACTTGGGCTCAAATTGTAAAATGGTCTTATCTATTGGCGATTTCGTTCCAATTCACATTCCAAGTAATATTCGGCATGCTAATTACATTACCGGTTGCCAAATTGCATTATCTCTTATAATTTCCGAGATATGGACTATCGATAATTTACACCTTAAGCTCTGCTTCTAACTTGGGCCCAAATTGTAAAATGGTCTTTTCTATTGGCGATTTCGTTCCAATTCACATTCCAAGTAATATTCGGCATGGTAATTACATTGCCGGTTGCCAAATTGCATTATCTCTTATAGTTTCCGAGATATGGACTATCGATAATTTACACCTTAGGCTCTGCTTCTAACTTGGGCCCAAATTGTAAAATGGTCTTATCTATTGGCGATTTCGTTCCAATTCACATTCCAAGTAATATTCGGCATGCTAATTACATTGCCGGTTGCCAAATTGCATTATCTCTTATAGTTTCCGAGATATGGACTATCGATAATTTACACCTTAGGCTCTGCTTCTAACTTGGGCCCAAATTGTAAAATGGTCTTATCTATTGGCGATTTCGTTCCAATTCACACTCCAAGTAATATTCGGCATGCTAATTACATTGCCGGTTGCGAAATTGCATTATCTCTTATAGTTTCCGAGATATGGACTATCAATAATTTACACCTTAGGCTCTGCTTCTAACTTGGGCCCAAATTGTAAAATGGTCTTATCTATTGGCGATTTCGTTCCAATTCACATTCCAAGTAATATTCGGCATGCTAATTACATTGCCGGTTGCCAAATTGCATTATCTCTTATAGTTTCCGAGATATGGACTATCGATAATTTACACCTTAGGCTCTGCTTCTAACTTGGGCCCAAATTGTAAAATGGTCTTATCTATTGGCGATTTCGTTCCAATTCACACTCCAAGTAATATTCGGCATGCTAATTACATTGCCGGTTGCGAAATTGCATTATCTCTTATAGTTTCCGAGATATGGACTATCAATAATTTACACCTTAGGCTCTGCTTCTAACTTGGGCCCAAATTGTAAAATGGTCTTATCTATTGGCGATTTCGTTCCAATTCACATTCCAAGTAATATTCGGCATGCTAATTACATTGCCGGTTGCCAAATTGCATTATCTCTTATAGTTTCCGAGATATGGACTATCGATAATTTACACCTTAGGCTCTGCTTCTAACTTGGGCCCAAATTGTAAAATGGTCTTATCTATTGGCGATTTCGTTCCAATTCACATTCCAAGTAATATTCGGCATGCTAATTACATTGCCGGTTGCCAAATTGCATTATCTCTTATAGTTTCCGAGATATGGACTATCGATATTTTACACCTTAGGCTCTGCTTCTAACTTGGGCCCAAATTGTAAAATGGTCTTATCTATTGGCGATTTCGTTCCAATTCACATTCCAAGTAATATTCGGCATGCTAATTACATTGCCGGTTGCCAAATTGCATTATCTCTTATAGTTTCCGAGATATGGACTATCGATAATTTACACCTTAGGCTCTGCTTCTAACTTGGGCCCAAATTGTAAAATGGTCTTATCTATTGGCGATTTCGTTCCAATTCACATTCCAAGTAATATTCGGCATGCTAATTACATTGCCGGTTGCCAAATTGCATTATCTCTTATAGTTTCCGAGATATGGACTATCGATAATTTACACCTTAGGCTCTGCTTCTAACTTGGGCCCAAATTGTAAAATGGTCTTATCTATTGGCGATTTCGTTCCAATTCACATTCCAAGTAATATTCGGCATGCTAATTACATTGCCGGTTGCCAAATTGCATTATCTCTTATAGTTTCCGAGATATGGACTATCGATAATTTACACCTTAGGCTCTGCTTCTAACTTGGGCCCAAATTGTGAAATGGTCTTATCTATTGGCGATTTCGTTCCAATTCACATTCCAAGTAATATTCGGCATGCTAATTACATTGCCGGTTGCCAAATTGCATTATCTCTTATAGTTTCCGAGATATGGACTATCGATAATTTACACCTTAGGCTCTGCTTCTAACTTGGGCCCAAATTGTAAAATGGTCTTATCTATTGGCGATTTCGTTCCAATTCACATTCCAAGTAATATACGGCATGCTAATTACATTACCGGTTGCCAAATTGCATTATCTCTTATAATTTCCGAGATATGGACTATCGATAATTTACACCTTAAGCTCTGCTTCTAACTTGGGCCCAAATTGTAAAATGGTCTTTTCTATTGGCGATTTCGTTCCAATTCACATTCCAAGTAATATTCGGCATGCTAATTACATTGCCGGTTGCCAAATTGCATTATCTCTTATAGTTTCCGAGATATGGACTATCGATAATTTACACCTTAGGCTCTGCTTCTAACTTGGGCCCAAATTGTAAAATGGTCTTATCTATTGGCGATTTCGTTCCAATTCACATTCCAAGTAATATTCGGCATGCTAATTACATTGCCGGTTGCCTAATTGCATTATCTCTTATAGTTTCCGAGATATGGACTATCGATAATTTACACCTTAGGCTCTGCTTCTAACTTGGGCCCAAATTGTAAAATGGTCTTATCTATTGGCGATTTCGTTCCAATTCACACTCCAAGTAATATTCGGCATGCTAATTACATTGCCGGTTGCGAAATTGCATTATCTCTTATAGTTTCCGAGATATGGACTATCAATAATTTACACCTTAGGCTCTGCTTCTAACTTGGGCCCAAATTGTAAAATGGTCTTATCTATTGGCGATTTCGTTCCAATTCACATTCCAAGTAATATTCGGCATGCTAATTACATTGCCGGTTGCCAAATTGCATTATCTTTTATAGTTTCCGAGATATGGACTATCGATAATTTACACCTTAGGCTCTGCTTCTAACTTGGGCCCAAATTGTAAAATGGTCTCATCTATTGGCGATTTCGTTCCAATTCACATTCCAAGTAATATTCGGCATGCTAATTACATTGCCGGTTGCCAAATTGCATTATCTCTTATAGTTTCCGAGATATGGACTATCGATAATTTACACCTTTGGCTCTGCTTCTAACTTGGGCCCAAATTGTAAAATGGTCTTATCTATTGGCGATTTCGTTCCAATTCACATTCCAAGTAATATTCGGCATGCTAATTACATTGCCGGTTGCCAAATTGCATTATCTCTTATAGTTTCCCAGATATGGACTATCGATAATTTACACCTTAGGCTCTGCTTCTAACTTGGGCCCAAATTGTAAAATGGTCTTCTCTATTGGCGATTTCGTTCCAATTCACATTCCAAGTAATATTCGGCATGCTAATTACATTGCCGGTTGCCAAATTGCATTATCTCTTATAGTTTCCGAGATATGGACTATCGATAATTTACACCTTAGGCTCTGCTTCTAACTTGGGCCCAAATTGTAAAATGGTCTTATCTATTGGCGATTTCGTTCCAATTCACATTCCAAGTAATATTCGGCATGCTAATTACATTGCCGGTTGCCAAATTGCATTATCTCTTATAGTTTCCGAGATATGGACTATCGATAATTTTCACCTTAGGCTCTGCTTCTAACTTGGGCCCAAATTGTAAAATGGTCTTCTCTGTTGGCGATTTCGTTCCAATTCACATTCCAAGTAATATTCGGCATGCTAATTATATTGCCGGTTGCCAAATTGCATTATCTCTTATAGTTTCCGAGATATGGACTATCAATAATTTACACCTTAGGCTCTGCTTCTAACTTGGGCCCAAATTGTAAAATGGTCTTTTCTATTGGCGATTTCGTTCCAATTCACATTCCAAGTAATATTCGGCATGCTAATTACATTGCCGGTTGCCAAATTGCATTATCTCTTATAGTTTCCGAGATATGGACTATCGATAATTTACACCTTAGGCTCTGCTTCTAACTTGGGCCCAAATTGTAAAATGGTCTTATCTATTGGCGATTTCGTTCCAATTCACATTCCAAGTAATATTCGGCATGCTAATTACATTGCCGGTTGCCAAATTGCATTATCTCTTATAGTTTCCGAGATATGGACTATCGAAAATTTACACCTTAGGCTCTGCTTCTAACTTGGGCCCAAATTGTAAAATGGTCTTATCTATTGGCGATTTCGTTCCAATTCACACTCCAAGTAATATTCGGCATGCTAATTACATTGCCGGTTGCGAAATTGCATTATCTCTTATAGTTTCCGAGATATGGACTATCAATAATTTACACCTTAGGCTCTGCTTCTAACTTGGGCCCAAATTGTAAAATGGTCTTATCTATTGGCGATTTCGTTCCAATTCACATTCCAAGTAATATTCGGCATGCTAATTACATTGCCGGTTGCCAAATTGCATTATCTCTTATAGTTTCCGAGATATGGACTATCGATAATTTACACCTTAGGCTCTGCTTCTAACTTGGGCCCAAATTGTAAAATGGTCTTATCTATTGGCGATTTCGTTCCAATTCACATTCCAAGTAATATTCGGCATGCTAATTACATTGCCGGTTGCCAAATTGCATTATCTCTTATAGTTTCCGAGATATGGACTATCGATAATTTACACCTTTGGCTCTGCTTCTAACTTGGGCCCAAATTGTAAAATGGTCTTATCTATTGGCGATTTCGTTCCAATTCACATTCCAAGTAATATTCGGCATGCTAATTACATTGCCGGTTGCCAAATTGCATTATCTCTTATAGTTTCCGAGATATGGACTATCGATAATTTACACCTTAGGCTCTGCTTCTAACTTGGGCCCAAATTGTAAAATGGTCTTCTCTATTGGCGATTTCGTTCCAATTCACATTCCAAGTAATATTCGGCATGCTAATTACATTGCCGGTTGCCAAATTGCATTATCTCTTATAGTTTCCGAGATATGGACTATCGATAATTTACACCTTAGGCTCTGCTTCTAACTTGGGCCCAAATTGTAAAATGGTCTTATCTATTGGCGATTTCGTTCCAATTCACATTCCAAGTAATATTCGGCATGCTAATTACATAGCCGGTTGCCAAATTGCATTATCTCTTATAGTTTCCGAGATATGGACTATCCATAATTTACACCTTAGGCTCTGCTTCTAACTTGGGCCCAAATTGTAAAATGGTCTTCTCTGTTGGCGATTTCGTTCCAATTCACATTCCAAGTAATATTCGGCATGCTAATTACATTGCCGGTTGCCAAATTGCATTATCTCTTATAGTTTCCGAGATATGGACTATCAATAATTTACACCTTAGGCTCTGCTTCTAACTTGGGCCCAAATTGTAAAATGGTCTTATCTATTGGCGATTTCGTTCCAATTCACATTCCAAGTAATATTCGGCATGCTAATTACATTGCCGGTTGCCAAATTGAATTATCTCTTATAGTTTCCGAGATATGGACTATCGATAATTTACACCTTAGGCTCTGCTTCTAACTTGGGCCCAAATTGTAAAATGGTCTTACCTATTGGCGATTTCGTTCCAATTCACATTCCAAGTAATATTCGGCATGCTAATTACATTGCCGGTTGCCAAATTGCATTATCTCTTATAGTTTCCGAGATATGGACTATCGATAATTTACACCTTAGGCTCTGCTTCTAACTTGGGCCCAAATTGTAAAATGGTCTTACCTATTGGCGATTTCGTTCCAATTCACATTCCAAGTAATATTCGGCATGCTAATTACATTGCCGGTTGCCAAATTGCATTATCTCTTATAGTTTCCGAGATATGGACTATCGATCATTTACACCTTAGGCTCTGCTTCTAAATTGGGCCCAAATTGTAAAATGGTCTTATCTATTGGCGATTTCGTTCCAATTCACATTACAATTTATATTCGGCATGCTAATTACATTGCCGGTTGCCAAATTGCATTATCTCTTATAGTTTCCGAGATATGGACTATCGATCATTTACACCTTAGGCTCTGCTTCTAACTTGGGCCCAAATTGTAAAATGGTCTTATCTATTGGCGATTTCGTTCAAATTCACATTCCAAGTAATATTCGGCATGCTAATTACATTGCCGGTTGTCAAATTGCATTATCTCTTATAGTTTCCGAGATATGGACTATCGATAATTTACACCTTAGGCTCTGCTTCTAACTTGGGCCCAAATTGTAAAATGGTCTTATCTATTGGCGATTTCGTTCCAATTCACATTCCAAGTAATATTCGGCATGCTAATTACATTGCCGGTTGCCAAATTGCATTATCTCTTATAGTTTCCGAGATATGGACTATCGATAATTTACACCTTAGGCTCTGCTTCTAACTTGGGCCCAAATTGTAAAATGGTCTTATCTATTGGCGATTTCGTTCCAATTCACATTCCAAGTAATATTCGGCATGCTAATTACATTGCCGGTTGCCAAATTGCATTATCTCTTATAGTTTCCGAGATATGGACTATCGATAATTTACACCTTAGGATCTGCTTCTAACTTGGGCCCAAATTGTAAAATGATCTTATCTATTGGCGATTTCGTTCCAATTCACATTCCAAGTAATATTCGGCATGCTAATTACATTGCCGGTTGCGAAATTGCATTATCTCTTATAGTTTCCGAGATATGGACTATTAATAATTTACACCTTAGGCTCTGCTTCTAACTTGGGCCCAAATTGTAAAATGGTCTTATCTATTGGCGATTTCGTTCCAATTCACATTCCAAGTAATATTCGGCATGCTAATTACATTGCCGGTTGCCAAATTGCATTATCTCTTATAGTTTCCGAGATATGGACTATCGATAATTTACACCTTAGGCTCTGCTTCTAACTTGGGCCCAAATTGTAAAATGGTCTTATCTATTGGCGATTTCGTTCCAATTCACATTCCAAGTAATATTCGGCATGCTAATTACATTGCCGGTTGCCAAATTGCATTATCTCTTATAGTTTCCGAGATATGGACTATCGATAATTTACACCTTAGGCTCTGCTTCTAACTTGGGCCCAAATTGTAAAATGGTCTTATCTATTGGCGATTTCGTTCCAATTCACATTCCAAGTAATATTCGGCATGCTAATTACATTGCCGGTTGCCAAATTGCATTATCTCTTATAGTTTCCGAGATATGGACTATCGATAATTTACACCTTAGGCTCTGCTTCTAACTTGGGCCCAAATTGTAAAATGGTCTTATCTATTGGCGATTTCGTTCCAATTCACATTCCAAGTAATATTCGGCATGCTAATTACATTGCCGGTTGCCAAATTGCATTATCTCTTATAGTTTCCGAGATATGGACTATCGATAATTTACACCTTAGGCTCTGCTTCTAACTTGGGCCCAAATTGTGAAATGGTCTTATCTATTGGCGATTTCGTTCCAATTCACATTCCAAGTAATATTCGGCATGCTAATTACATTGCCGGTTGCCAAATTGCATTATCTCTTATAGTTTCCGAGATATGGACTATCGATAATTTACACCTTAGGCTCTGCTTCTAACTTGGGCCCAAATTGTAAAATGGTCTTATCTATTGGCGATTTCGTTCCAATTCACATTCCAAGTAATATTCGGCATGCTAATTACATTGCCGGTTGCCAAATTGCATTATCTCTTATAGTTTCCGAGATATGGACTATCGATAATTTACACCTTAGGCTCTGCTTCTAACTTGGGCCCAAATTGTAAAATGGTCTTATCTATTGGCGATTTCGTTCCAATTCACACTCCAAGTAATATTCGGCATGCTAATTACATTGCCGGTTGCCAAATTGCATTATCTCTTATAGTTTCCGAGATATGGACTATCGATAATTTACACCTTAGGCTCTGCTTCTAACTTGGGCCCAAATTGTAAAATGGTCTTACCTATTGGCGATTTCGTTCCAATTCACATTCCAAGTAATATTCGGCATGCTAATTACATTGCCGGTTGCCAAATTGCATTATCTCTTATAGTTTCCGAGATATGGACTATCGATAATTTACACCTTAGGCTCTGCTTCTAACTTGGGCCCAAATTGTAAAATGGTCTTATCTATTGGCGATTTCGTTCCAATTCACATTCCAAGTAATATTCGGCATGCTAATTACATTGCCGGTTGCCAAATTGCATTATCTCTTATAGTTTCCGAGATATGGACTATCGATAATTTACACCTTAGGCTCTGCTTCTAACTTGGGCCCAAATTGTAAAATGGTCTTATCTATTGGCGATTTCGTTCCAATTCACATTCCAAGTAATATTCGGCATGCTAATTACATTGCCGGTTGCCAAATTGCATTATCTCTTATAGTTTCCGAGATATGGACTATCGATAATTTACACCTTAGGCTCTGCTTCTAACTTGGGCCCAAATTGTAAAATGGTCTTATCTATTGGCGATTTCGTTCCAATTCACATTCCAAGTAATATTCGGCATGCTAATTACATTGCCGGTTGCCAAATTGCATTATCTCTTATAGTTTCCGAGATATGGACTATCGATAATTTACACCTTAGGCTCTGCTTCTAACTTGGGCCCAAATTGTAAAATGGTCTTATCTATTGGCGATTTCGTTCCAATTCACATTCCAAGTAATATTCGGCATGCTAATTACATTGCCGGTTGCCAAATTGCATTATCTCTTATAGTTTCCGAGATATGGACTATCGATAATTTACACCTTAGGCTCTGCTTCTAACTTGGGCCCAAATTGTAAAATGGTCTTATCTATTGGCGATTTCGTTCCAATTCACACTCCAAGTAATATTCGGCATGCTAATTACATTGCCGGTTGCCAAATTGCATTATCTCTTATAGTTTCCGAGATATGGACTATCGATAATTTACACCTTAGGCTCTGCTTCTAACTTGGGCCCAAATTGTAAAATGGTCTTATCTATTGGCGATTTCGTTCCAATTCACATTCCAAGTAATATTCGGCATGCTAATTACATTGCCGGTTGCCAAATTGCATTATCTCTTATAGTTTCCGAGATATGGACTATCGATAATTTACACCTTAGGCTCTGCTTCTAACTTGGGCCCAAATTGTAAAATGGTCTTCTCTATTGGCGATTTCGTTCCAATTCACATTCCAAGTAATATTCGGCATGCTAATTACATTGCCGGTTGCCAAATTGCATTATCTCTTATAGTTTCCGAGATATGGACTATCGATAATTTACACCTTAGGCTCTGCTTCTAACTTGGGCCCAAATTGTAAAATGGTCTTATCTATTGGCGATTTCGTTCCAATTCACATTCCAAGTAATATTCGGCATGCTAATTACATTGCCGGTTGCCAAATTGCATTATCTCTTATAGTTTCCGAGATATGGACTATCGATAATTTACACCTTAGGCTCTGCTTCTAACTTGGGCCCAAATTGTAAAATGGTCTTATCTATTGGCGATTTCGTTCCAATTCACATTCCAAGTAATATTCGGCATGCTAATTACATTGCCGGTTGCCAAATTGCATTATCTCTTATAGTTTCCGAGATATGGACTATCGATAATTTACACCTTAGGCTCTGCTTCTAACTTGGGCCCAAATTGTAAAATGGTCTTATCTATTGGCGATTTCGTTCCAATTCACATTCCAAGTAATATTCGGCATGCTAATTACATTGCCGGTTGCCAAATTGCATTATCTCTTATAGTTTCCGAGATATGGACTATCGATAATTTACACCTTAGGCTCTGCTTCTAACTTGGGCCCAAATTGTAAAATGGTCTTATCTATTGGCGATTTCGTTCCAATTCACATTCCAAGTAATATTCGGCATGCTAATTACATTGCCGGTTGCCAAATTGCATTATCTCTTATAGTTTCCGAGATATGGACTATCGATAATTTACACCTTAGGCTCTGCTTCTAACTTGGGCCCAAATTGTAAAATGGTCTTATCTATTGGCGATTTCGTTCCAATTCACATTCCAAGTAATATTCGGCATGCTAATTACATTGCCGGTTGCCAAATTGCATTATCTCTTATAGTTTCCGAGATATGGACTATCGATAATTTACACCTTAGGCTCTGCTTCTAACTTGGGCCCAAATTGTAAAATGGTCTTATCTATTGGCGATTTCGTTCCAATTCACATTCCAAGTAATATTCGGCATGCTAATTACATTGCCGGTTGCCAAATTGCATTATCTCTTATAGTTTCCGAGATATGGACTATCGATAATTTACACCTTAGGCTCTGCTTCTAACTTGGGCCCAAATTGTAAAATGGTCTTATCTATTGGCGATTTCGTTCCAATTCACATTCCAAGTAATATTCGGCATGCTAATTACATTGCCGGTTGCCAAATTGCATTATCTCTTATAGTTTCCGAGATATGGACTATCGATAATTTACACCTTAGGCTCTGCTTCTAACTTGGGCCCAAATTGTAAAATGGTCTTATCTATTGGCGATTTCGTTCCAATTCACATTCCAAGTAATATTCGGCATGCTAATTACATTGCCGGTTGCCAAATTGCATTATCTCTTATAGTTTCCGAGATATGGACTATCGATAATTTACACCTTAGGCTCTGCTTCTAACTTGGGCCCAAATTGTAAAATGGTCTTATCTATTGGCGATTTCGTTCCAATTCACATTCCAAGTAATATTCGGCATGCTAATTACATTGCCGGTTGCCAAATTGCATTATCTCTTATAGTTTCCGAGATATGGACTATCGATAATTTACACCTTAGGCTCTGCTTCTAACTTGGGCCCAAATTGTAAAATGGTCTTATCTATTGGCGATTTCGTTCCAATTCACATTCCAAGTAATATTCGGCATGCTAATTACATTGCCGGTTGCCAAATTGCATTATCTCTTATAGTTTCCGAGATATGGACTATCGATAATTTACACCTTAGGCTCTGCTTCTAACTTGGGCCCAAATTGTAAAATGGTCTTATCTATTGGCGATTTCGTTCCAATTCACATTCCAAGTAATATTCGGCATGCTAATTACATTGCCGGTTGCCAAATTGCATTATCTCTTATAGTTTCCGAGATATGGACTATCGATAATTTACACCTTAGGCTCTGCTTCTAACTTGGGCCCAAATTGTAAAATGGTCTTATCTATTGGCGATTTCGTTCCAATTCACATTCCAAGTAATATTCGGCATGCTAATTACATTGCCGGTTGCGAAATTGCATTATCTCTTATAGTTTCCGAGATATGGACTATCAATAATTTACACCTTAGGCTCTGCTTCTAACTTGGGCCCAAATTGTAAAATGGTCTTATCTATTGGCGATTTCGTTCCAATTCACATTCCAAGTAATATTCGGCATGCTAATTACATTGCCGGTTGCCAAATTGCATTATCTCTTATAGTTTCCGAGATATGGACTATCGATAATTTACACCTTAGGCTCTGCTTCTAACTTGGGCCCAAATTGTAAAATGGTCTTATCTATTGGCGATTTCGTTCCAATTCACATTCCAAGTAATATTCGGCATGCTAATTACATTGCCGGTTGCCAAATTGCATTATCTCTTATAGTTTCCGAGATATGGACTATCGATAATTTACACCTTAGGCTCTGCTTCTAACTTGGGCCCAAATTGTAAAATGGTCTTATCTATTGGCGATTTCGTTCCAATTCACATTCCAAGTAATATTCGGCATGCTAATTACATTGCCGGTTGCCAAATTGCATTATCTCTTATAGTTTCCGAGATATGGACTATCGATAATTTACACCTTAGGCTCTGCTTCTAACTTGGGCCCAAATTGTAAAATGGTCTTATCTATTGGCGATTTCGTTCCAATTCACATTCCAAGTAATATTCGGCATGCTAATTACATTGCCGGTTGCCAAATTGCATTATCTCTTATAGTTTCCGAGATATGGACTATCGATAATTTACACCTTAGGCTCTGCTTCTAACTTGGGCCCAAATTGTAAAATGGTCTTATCTATTGGCGATTTCGTTCCAATTCACATTCCAAGTAATATTCGGCATGCTAATTACATTGCCGGTTGCCAAATTGCATTATCTCTTATAGTTTCCGAGATATGGACTATCGATAATTTACACCTTAGGCTCTGCTTCTAACTTGGGCCCAAATTGTAAAATGGTCTTATCTATTGGCGATTTCGTTCCAATTCACATTCCAAGTAATATTCGGCATGCTAATTACATTGCCGGTTGCCAAATTGCATTATCTCTTATAGTTTCCGAGATATGGACTATCGATAATTTACACCTTAGGCTCTGCTTCTAACTTGGGCCCAAATTGTAAAATGGTCTTATCTATTGGCGATTTCGTTCCAATTCACATTCCAAGTAATATTCGGCATGCTAATTACATTGCCGGTTGCCAAATTGCATTATCTCTTATAGTTTCCGAGATATGGACTATCGATAATTTACACCTTAGGCTCTGCTTCTAACTTGGGCCCAAATTGTAAAATGGTCTTATCTATTGGCGATTTCGTTCCAATTCACATTCCAAGTAATATTCGGCATGCTAATTACATTGCCGGTTGCCAAATTGCATTATCTCTTATAGTTTCCGAGATATGGACTATCGATAATTTACACCTTAGGCTCTGCTTCTAACTTGGGCCCAAATTGTAAAATGGTCTTATCTATTGGCGATTTCGTTCCAATTCACATTCCAAGTAATATTCGGCATGCTAATTACATTGCCGGTTGCCAAATTGCATTATCTCTTATAGTTTCCGAGATATGGACTATCGATAATTTACACCTTAGGCTCTGCTTCTAACTTGGGCCCAAATTGTAAAATGGTCTTATCTATTGGCGATTTCGTTCCAATTCACATTCCAAGTAATATTCGGCATGCTAATTACATTGCCGGTTGCCAAATTGCATTATCTCTTATAGTTTCCGAGATATGGACTATCGATAATTTACACCTTAGGCTCTGCTTCTAACTTGGGCCCAAATTGTAAAATGGTCTTATCTATTGGCGATTTCGTTCCAATTCACATTCCAAGTGATATTCGGCATGCTAATTACATTGCCGGTTGCGAAATTGCATTATCTCTTATAGTTTCCGAGATATGGACTATCAATAATTTACACCTTAGGCTCTGCTTCTAACTTGGGCCCAAATTGTAAAATGGTCTTATCTATTGGCGATTTCGTTCCAATTCACATTCCAAGTAATATTCGGCATGCTAATTACATTGCCGGTTGCCAAATTGCATTATCTCTTATAGTTTCCGAGATATGGACTATCGATAATTTACACCTTAGGCTCTGCTTCTAACTTGGGCCCAAATTGTAAAATGGTCTTATCTATTGGCGATTTCGTTCCAATTCACATTCCAAGTAATATTCGGCATGCTAATTACATTGCCGGTTGCCAAATTGCATTATCTCTTATAGTTTCCGAGATATGGACTATCGATAATTTACACCTTAGGCTCTGCTTCTAACTTGGGCCCAAATTGTAAAATAGTCTTATCTATTGGCGATTTCGTTCCAATTCACATTCCAAGTTATATTCGGCATGCTAATTACATTGCCGGTTGCCAAATTGCATTATCTCTTATAGTTTCCGAGATATGGACTATCGATAATTTACACCTTAGGCTCTGCTTCTAACTTGGGCCCAAATTGTAAAATGGTCTTATCTATTGGCGATTTCGTTCCAATTCACATTCCAAGTAATATTCGGCATGCTAATTACATTGCCGGTTGCCAAATTGCATTATCTCTTATAGTTTCCGAGATATGGACTATCGATAATTTACACCTTAGGCTCTGCTTCTAACTTGGGCCCAAATTGTAAAATGGTCTTATCTATTGGCGATTTCGTTCCAATTCACATTCCAAGTAATATTCGGCATGCTAATTACATTGCCGGTTGCCAAATTGCATTATCTCTTATAGTTTCCGAGATATGGACTATCGATAATTTACACCTTAGGCTCTGCTTCTAACTTGGGCCCAAATTGTAAAATGGTCTTATCTATTGGCGATTTCGTTCCAATTCACATTCCAAGTAATATTCGGCATGCTAATTACATTGCCGGTTGCCAAATTGCATTATCTCTTATAGTTTCCGAGATATGGACTATCGATAATTTACACCTTAGGCTCTGCTTCTAACTTGGGCCCAAATTGTAAAATCGTCTTATCTATTGGCGATTTCGTTCCAATTCACATTCCAAGTAATATTCGGCATGCTAATTACATTGCCGGTTGCCAAATTGCATTATCTCTTATAGTTTCCGAGATATGGACTATCGATAATTTACACCTTAGGCTCTGCTTCTAACTTGGGCCCAAATTGTAAAATGGTCTTATCTATTGGCGATTTCGTTCCAATTCACATTCCAAGTAATATCCGGCATGCTAATTACATTGTCGGTTGCCAAATTGAATTATCTCTTATAGTTTCCGAGATATGGACTATCGATAATTTACACCTTAGGCTCTGCTTCTAACTTGGGCCCAAATTGTAAAATGGTCTTATCTATTGGCGATTTCGTTCCAATTCACATTCCAAGTAATATTCGGCATGCTAATTACATTGCCGGTTGCCAAATTGCATTATCTCTTATAGTTTCCGAGATATGGACTATCGATAATTTACATCTTAGGCTCTGCTTCTAACTTGGGCCCAAATTGTAAAATGGTCTTATTTATTGGCGATTTCGTTCCAATTCACATTCCAAGTAATATTCGGCATGCTAATTACATTGCCGGTTGCCAAATTGCATTATCTCTTATAGTTTCCGAGATATGGACTATCGATAATTTACACCTTAGGCTCTGCTTCTAACTTGGGCCCAAATTGTAAAATGGTCTTATCTATTGGCGATTTCGTCCTAATTCACATTCCAAGTGATATTCGGCATGCTAATTACATTGCCGGTTGCGAAATTGCATTATCTCTTATAGTTTCCGAGATATGGACTATCAATAATTTACACCTTAGGCTCTGCTTCTAACTTGGGCCCAAATTGTGAAATGGTCTTATCTATTGGCGATTTCGTTCCAATTCACATTCCAAGTAATATTCGGCATGCTAATTACATTGCCGGTTGCCAAATTGCATTATCTCTTATAGTTTCCGAGATATGGACTATCGATAATTTACACCTTAGGCTCTGCTTCTAACTTGGGCCCAAATTGTAAAATGGTCTTATCTATTGGCGATTTCGTTCCAATTCACATTCCAAGTAATATTCGGCATGCTAATTACATTGCCGGTTGCGAAATTGCATTATCTCTTATAGTTTCCGAGATATGGACTATCAATAATTTACACCTTAGGCTCTGCTTCTAACTTGGGCCCAAATTGTAAAATGGTCTTATCTATTGGCGATTTCGTTCCAATTCACATTCCAAGTAATATTCGGCATGCTAATTACATTGCCGGTTGCCAAATTGCATTATCTCTTATAGTTTCCGAGATATGGACTATCGATAATTTACACCTTAGGCTCTGCTTCTAACTTGGGCCCAAATTGTAAAATGGTCTTATCTATTGGCGATTTCGTTCCAATTCACATTCCAAGTAATATTCGGCATGCTAATTACATTGCCGGTTGCCAAATTGCATTATCTCTTATAGTTTCCGAGATATGGACTATCGATAATTTACACCTTAGGCTCTGCTTCTAACTTGGGCCCAAATTGTAAAATGGTCTTATCTATTGGCGATTTCGTTCCAATTCACATTCCAAGTAATATTCGGCATGCTAATTACATTGCCGGTTGCCAAATTGCATTATCTCTTATAGTTTCCGAGATATGGACTATCGATAATTTACACCTTAGGCTCTGCTTCTAACTTGGGCCCAAATTGTAAAATGGTCTTATCTATTGGCGATTTCGTTCCAATTCACATTCCAAGTAATATTCGGCATGCTAATTACATTGCCGGTTGCCAAATTGCATTATCTCTTATAGTTTCCGAGATATGGACTATCGATAATTTACACCTTAGGCTCTGCTTCTAACTTGGGCCCAAATTGTAAAATGGTCTTATCTATTGGCGATTTCGTTCCAATTCACATTCCAAGTAATATTCGGCATGCTAATTACATTGCCGGTTGCCAAATTGCATTATCTCTTATAGTTTCCGAGATATGGACTATCGATAATTTACACCTTAGGCTCTGCTTCTAACTTGGGCCCAAATTGTAAAATGGTCTTATCTATTGGCGATTTCGTTCCAATTCACATTCCAAGTAATATTCGGCATGCTAATTACATTGCCGGTTGCCAAATTGCATTATCTCTTATAGTTTCCGAGATATGGACTATCGATAATTTACACCTTAGGCTCTGCTTCTAACTTGGGCCCAAATTGTAAAATGGTCTTATCTATTGGCGATTTCGTTCCAATTCACATTCCAAGTAATATTCGGCATGCTAATTACATTGCCGGTTGCCAAATTGCATTATCTCTTATAGTTTCCGAGATATGGACTATCGATAATTTACACCTTAGGCTCTGCTTCTAACTTGGGCCCAAATTGTAAAATGGTCTTATCTATTGGCGATTTCGTTCCAATTCACATTCCAAGTAATATTCGGCATGCTAATTACATTGCCGGTTGCCAAATTGCATTATCTCTTATAGTTTCCGAGATATGGACTATCGATAATTTACACCTTAGGCTCTGCTTCTAACTTGGGCCCAAATTGTAAAATGGTCTTTTCTATTGGCGATTTCGTTCCAATTCACATTCCAAGTAATATTCGGCATGCTAATTACATTGCCGGTTGCCAAATTGCATTATCTCTTATAGTTTCCGAGATATGGACTATCGATAATTTACACCTTAGGCTCTGCTTCTAACTTGGGCCCAAATTGTAAAATGGTCTTATCTATTGGCGATTTCGTTCCAATTCACATTCCAAGTAATATTCGGCATGCTAATTACATTGCCGGTTGCCAAATTGCATTATCTCTTATAGTTTCCGAGATATGGACTATCGATAATTTACACCTTAGGCTCTGCTTCTAACTTGGGCCCAAATTGTAAAATGGTCTTATCTATTGGCGATTTCGTTCCAATTCACACTCCAAGTAATATTCGGCATGCTAATTACATTGCCGGTTGCGAAATTGCATTATCTCTTATAGTTTCCGAGATATGGACTATCAATAATTTACACCTTAGGCTCTGCTTCTAACTTGGGCCCAAATTGTAAAATGGTCTTATCTATTGGCGATTTCGTTCCAATTCACATTCCAAGTAATATTCGGCATGCTAATTACATTGCCGGTTGCCAAATTGCATTATCTCTTATAGTTTCCGAGATATGGACTATCGATAATTTACACCTTAGGCTCTGCTTCTAACTTGGGCCCAAATTGTAAAATGGTCTTATCTATTGGCGATTTCGTTCCAATTCACATTCCAAGTAATATTCGGCATGCTAATTACATTGCCGGTTGCCAAATTGCATTATCTCTTATAGTTTCCGAGATATGGACTATCGATAATTTACACCTTAGGCTCTGCTTCTAACTTGGGCCCAAATTGTAAAATGGTCTTATCTATTGGCGATTTCGTTCCAATTCACATTCCAAGTAATATTCGGCATGCTAATTACATTGCCGGTTGCCAAATTGCATTATCTCTTATAGTTTCCGAGATATGGACTATCGATAATTTACACCTTAGGCTCTGCTTCTAACTTGGGCCCAAATTGTAAAATGGTCTTCTCTATTGGCGATTTCGTTCCAATTCACATTCCAAGTAATATTCGGCATGCTAATTACATTGCCGGTTGCCAAATTGCATTATCTCTTATAGTTTCCGAGATATGGACTATCGATAATTTACACCTTAGGCTCTGCTTCTAACTTGGGCCCAAATTGTAAAATGGTCTTATCTATTGGCGATTTCGTTCCAATTCACATTCCAAGTAATATTCGGCATGCTAATTACATTGCCGGTTGCCAAATTGCATTATCTCTTATAGTTTCCGAGATATGGACTATCGATAATTTACACCTTAGGCTCTGCTTCTAACTTGGGCCCAAATTGTAAAATGGTCTTCTCTGTTGGCGATTTCGTTCCAATTCACATTCCAAGTAATATTCGGCATGCTAATTACATTGCCGGTTGCCAAATTGCATTATCTCTTATAGTTTCCGAGATATGGACTATCGATAATTTACACCTTAGGCTCTGCTTCTAACTTGGGCCCAAATTGTAAAATGGTCTTATCTATTGGCGATTTCGTTCCAATTCACATTCCAAGTAATATTCGGCATGCTAATTACATTGCCGGTTGCCAAATTGCATTATCTCTTATAGTTTCCGAGATATGGACTATCGATAATTTACACCTTAGGCTCTGCTTCTAACTTGGGCCCAAATTGTAAAATGGTCTTATCTATTGGCGATTTCGTTCCAATTCACACTCCAAGTAATATTCGGCATGCTAATTACATTGCCGGTTGCCAAATTGCATTATCTCTTATAGTTTCCGAGATATGGACTATCGATAATTTACACCTTAGGCTCTGCTTCTAACTTGGGCCCAAATTGTAAAATGGTCTTATCTATTGGCGATTTCGTTCCAATTCACATTCCAAGTAATATTCGGCATGCTAATTACATTGCCGGTTGCCAAATTGCATTATCTCTTATAGTTTCCGAGATATGGACTATCGATAATTTACACCTTAGGCTCTGCTTCTAACTTGGGCCCAAATTGTAAAATGGTCTTATCTATTGGCGATTTCGTTCCAATTCACATTCCAAGTAATATTCGGCATGCTAATTACATTGCCGGTTGCCAAATTGCATTATCTCTTATAGTTTCCGAGATATGGACTATCGATAATTTACACCTTAGGCTCTGCTTCTAACTTGGGCCCAAATTGTAAAATGGTCTTACCTATTGGCGATTTCGTTCCAATTCACATTCCAAGTAATATTCGGCATGCTAATTACATTGCCGGTTGCCAAATTGCATTATCTCTTATAGTTTCCGAGATATGGACTATCGATAATTTACACCTTAGGCTCTGCTTCTAACTTGGGCCCAAATTGTAAAATGGTCTTATCTATTGGCGATTTCGTCCCAATTCACATTCCAAGTGATATTCGGCATGCTAATTACATTGCCGGTTGCGAAATTGCATTATCTCTTATAGTTTCCGAGATATGGACTATCAATAATTTACACCTTAGGCTCTGCTTCTAACCTGGGCCCAAATTGTAAAATGGTCTTATCTATTGGCGATTTCGTTCCAATTCACATTCCAAGTAATATTCGGCATGCTAATTATATTGCCGGTTGCCAAATTGCATTATCTCTTATAGTTTCCGAGATATGGACTATCGATAATTTACACCTTAGGCTCTGCTTCTAACTTGGGCCCAAATTGTAAAATGGTCTTATCTATTGGCGATTTCGTTCCAATTCACATTCCAAGTAATATTCGGCATGCTAATTACATTGCCGGTTGCCAAATTGCATTATCTCTTATAGTTTCCGAGATATGGACTATCGATAATTTACACCTTAGGCTCTGCTTCTAACTTCGGCCCAAATTGTAAAATAGCCTTATCTATTGGCGATTTCGTTCCAATTCACATTCCAAGTTATATTCGGCATGCTAATTACATTGCCGGTTGCCAAATTGCATTATCTCTTATAGTTTCCGAGATATGGACTATCGATAATTTACACCTTAGGCTCTGCTTCTAACTTGGGCCCAAATTGTAAAATGGTCTTATCTATTGGCGATTTCGTTCCAATTCACATTCCAAGTAATATTCGGCATGCTAATTACATTGCCGGTTGCCAAATTGCATTATCTCTTATAGTTTCCGAGATATGGACTATCGATAATTTACACCTTAGGCTCTGCTTCTAACTTGGGCCCAAATTGTAAAATGGTCTTATCTATTGGCGATTTCGTTCCAATTCACACTCCAAGTAATATTCGGCATGCTAATTACATTGCCGGTTGCCAAATTGCATTATCTCTTATAGTTTCCGAGATATGGACTATCGATAATTTACACCTTAGGCTCTGCTTCTAACTTGGGCCCAAATTGTAAAATGGTCTTATCTATTGGCGATTTCGTTCCAATTCACATTCCAAGTAATATTCGGCATGCTAATTACATTGCCGGTTGCCAAATTGCATTATCTCTTATAGTTTCCGAGATATGGACTATCGATAATTTACACCTTAGGCTCTGCTTCTAACTTGGGCCCAAATTGTAAAATCGTCTTATCTATTGGCGATTTCGTTCCAATTCACATTCCAAGTAATATTCGGCATGCTAATTACATTGCCGGTTGCCAAATTGCATTATCTCTTATAGTTTCCGAGATATGGACTATCGATAATTTACACCTTAGGCTCTGCTTCTAACTTGGGCCCAAATTGTAAAATGGTCTTATCTATTGGCGATTTCGTTCCAATTCACATTCCAAGTAATATCCGGCATGCTAATTACATTGTCGGTTGCCAAATTGAATTATCTCTTATAGTTTCCGAGATATGGACTATCGATAATTTACACCTTAGGCTCTGCTTCTAACTTGGGCCCAAATTGTAAAATGGTCTTATCTATTGGCGATTTCGTTCCAATTCACATTCCAAGTAATATTCGGCATGCTAATTACATTGCCGGTTGCCAAATTGCATTATCTCTTATAGTTTCCGAGATATGGACTATCGATAATTTACATCTTAGGCTCTGCTTCTAACTTGGGCCCAAATTGTAAAATGGTCTTATTTATTGGCGATTTCGTTCCAATTCACATTCCAAGTAATATTCGGCATGCTAATTACATTGCCGGTTGCCAAATTGCATTATCTCTTATAGTTTCCGAGATATGGACTATCGATAATTTACACCTTAGGCTCTGCTTCTAACTTGGGCCCAAATTGTAAAATGGTCTTATCTATTGGCCATTTCGTCCTAATTCACATTCCAAGTGATATTCGGCATGCTAATTACATTGCCGGTTGCGAAATTGCATTATCTCTTATAGTTTCCGAGATATGGACTATCAATAATTTACACCTTAGGCTCTGCTTCTAACTTGGGCCCAAATTGTGAAATGGTCTTATCTATTGGCGATTTCGTTCCAATTCACATTCCATGTAATATTCGGCATGCTAATTACATTGCCGGTTGCCAAATTGCATTATCTCTTATAGTTTCCGAGATATGGACTATCGATAATTTACACCTTAGGCTCTGCTTCTAACTTGGGCCCAAATTGTAAAATGGTCTTATCTATTGGCGATTTCGTTCCAATTCACACTCCAAGTAATATTCGGCATGCTAATTACATTGCCGGTTGCGAAATTGCATTATCTCTTATAGTTTCCGAGATATGGACTATCAATAATTTACACCTTAGGCTCTGCTTCTAACTTGGGCCCAAATTGTAAAATGGTCTTATCTATTGGCGATTTCGTTCCAATTCACATTCCAAGTAATATTCGGCATGCTAATTACATTGCCGGTTGCCAAATTGCATTATCTCTTATAGTTTCCGAGATATGGACTATCGATAATTTACACCTTAGGCTCTGCTTCTAACTTGGGCCCAAATTGTAAAATGGTCTTATCTATTGGAGATTTCGTTCCAATTCACATTCCAAGTAATATTCGGCATGCTAATTACATTGCCGGTTGCCAAATTGCATTATCTCTTATAGTTTCCGAGATATGGACTATCGATAATTTACACCTTAGGCTCTGCTTCTAACTTGGGCCCAAATTGTAAAATGGTCTTATCTATTGGCGATTTCGTTCCAATTCACATTCCAAGTAATATTCGGCATGCTAATTACATTGCCGGTTGCCAAATTGCATTATCTCTTATAGTTTCCGAGATATGGACTATCGATAATTTACACCTTAGGCTCTGCTTCTAACTTGGGCCCAAATTGTAAAATGGTCTTATCTATTGGCGATTTCGTTCCAATTCACATTCCAAGTAATATTCGGCATGCTAATTACATTGCCGGTTGCCAAATTGCATTATCTCTTATAGTTTCCGAGATATGGACTATCGATAATTTACACCTTAGGCTCTGCTTCTAACTTGGG
Source organism: Rhynchophorus ferrugineus (assembly GCF_030347505.1). Taxonomy (NCBI): domain Eukaryota; kingdom Metazoa; phylum Arthropoda; class Insecta; order Coleoptera; family Curculionidae; genus Rhynchophorus; species Rhynchophorus ferrugineus. The sequence continues at coordinate 45,231 of NW_027472993.1, read as the reverse complement.
CCCAAATTGTAAAATGGTCTTATCTATTGGCGATTTCGTTCCAATTCACATTCCAAGTAATATTCGGCATGCTAATTACATTGCCGGTTGCCAAATTGCATTATCTCTTATAGTTTCCGAGATATGGACTATCGATAATTTACACCTTAGGCTCTGCTTCTAACTTGGGCCCAAATTGTGAAATGGTCTTATCTATTGGCGATTTCGTTACAATTCACATTCCAAGTAATATTCGGCATGCTAATTACTTTGCCGGTTGCCAAATTGCATTATCTCTTATAGTTTCCGAGATATGGACTATCGATAATTTACACCTTAGGCTCTGCTTCTAACTTGGGCCCAAATTGTAAAATGGTCTTATCTATTGGCGATTTCGTTCCAATTCACATTCCAAGTAATATTCGGCATGCTAATTACATTACCGGTTGCCAAATTGCATTATCTCTTATAATTTCCGAGATATGGACTATCGATAATTTACACCTTAAGCTCTGCTTCTAACTTGGGCCCAAATTGTAAAATGGTCTTTTCTATTGGCGATTTCGTTCCAATTCACATTCCAAGTAATATTCGGCATGCTAATTACATTGCCGGTTGCCAAATTGCATTATCTCTTATAGTTTCCGAGATATGGACTATCGATAATTTACACCTTAGGCTCTGCTTCTAACTTGGGCCCAAATTGTAAAATGGTCTTATCTATTGGCGATTTCGTTCCAATTCACATTCCAAGTAATATTCGGCATGCTAATTACATTGCCGGTTGCCAAATTGCATTATCTCTTATAGTTTCCGAGATATGGACTATCGATAATTTACACCTTAGGCTCTGCTTCTAACTTGGGCCCAAATTGTAAAATGGTCTTATCTATTGGCGATTTCGTTCCAATTCACACTCCAAGTAATATTCGGCATGCTAATTACATTGCCGGTTGCGAAATTGCATTATCTCTTATAGTTTCCGAGATATGGACTATCAATAATTTACACCTTAGGCTCTGCTTCTAACTTGGGCCCAAATTGTAAAATGGTCTTATCTATTGGCGATTTCGTTCCAATTCACATTCCAAGTAATATTCGGCATGCTAATTACATTGCCGGTTGCCAAATTGCATTATCTCTTATAGTTTCCGAGATATGGACTATCGATAATTTACACCTTAGGCTCTGCTTCTAACTTGGGCCCAAATTGTAAAATGGTCTTATCTATTGGCGATTTCGTTCCAATTCACATTCCAAGTAATATTCGGCATGCTAATTACATTGCCGGTTGCCAAATTGCATTATCTCTTATAGTTTCCGAGATATGGACTATCGATAATTTACACCTTTGGCTCTGCTTCTAACTTGGGCCCAAATTGTAAAATGGTCTTATCTATTGGCGATTTCGTTCCAATTCACATTCCAAGTAATATTCGGCATGCTAATTACATTGCCGGTTGCCAGATTGCATTATCTCTTATAGTTTCCGAGATATGGACTATCGATAATTTACACCTTAGGCTCTGCTTCTAACTTGGGCCCAAATTGTAAAATGGTCTTCTCTATTGGCGATTTCGTTCCAATTCACATTCCAAGTAATATTCGGCATGCTAATTACATTGCCGGTTGCCAAATTGCATTATCTCTTATAGTTTCCGAGATATGGACTATCGATAATTTACACCTTAGGCTCTGCTTCTAACTTGGGCCCAAATTGTAAAATGGTCTTATCTATTGGCGATTTCGTTCCAATTCACATTCCAAGTAATATTCGGCATGCTAATTACATTGCCGGTTGCCAAATTGCATTATCTCTTATAGTTTCCGAGATATGGACTATCGATAATTTACACCTTAGGCTCTGCTTCTAACTTGGGCCCAAATTGTAAAATGGTCTTCTCTGTTGGCGATTTCGTTCCAATTCACATTCCAAGTAATATTCGGCATGCTAATTACATTGCCGGTTGCCAAATTGCATTATCTCTTATAGTTTCCGAGATATGGACTATCAATAATTTACACCTTAGGCTCGGCTTCTAACTTGGGCCCAAATTGTAAAATGGTCTTTTCTATTGGCGATTTCGTTCCAATTCACATTCCAAGTAATATTCGGCATGCTAATTACATTGCCGGTTGCCAAATTGCATTATCTCTTATAGTTTCCGAGATATGGACTATCGATAATTTACACCTTAGGCTCTGCTTCTAACTTGGGCCCAAATTGTAAAATGGTCTTATCTATTGGCGATTTCGTTCCAATTCACATTCCAAGTAATATTCGGCATGCTAATTACATTGCCGGTTGCCAAATTGCATTATCTCTTATAGTTTCCGAGATATGGACTATCGATAATTTACACCTTAGGCTCTGCTTCTAACTTGGGCCCAAATTGTAAAATGGTCTTATCTATTGGCGATTTCGTTCCAATTCACACTCCAAGTAATATTCGGCATGCTAATTACATTGCCGGTTGCGAAATTGCATTATCTCTTATAGTTTCCGAGATATGGGCTATCAATAATTTACACCTTAGGCTCTGCTTCTAACTTGGGCCCAAATTGTAAAATGGTCTTATCTATTGGCGATTTCGTTCCAATTCACATTCCAAGTAATATTCGGCATGCTAATTACATTGCCGGTTGCCAAATTGCATTATCTCTTATAGTTTCCGAGATATGGACTATCGATAATTTACACCTTAGGCTCTGCTTCTAACTTGGGCCCAAATTGTAAAATGGTCTTATCTATTGGCGATTTCGTTCCAATTCACATTCCAAGAAATATTCGGCATGCTAATTACATTGCCGGTTGCCAAATTGCATTATCTCTTATAGTTTCCGAGATATGGACTATCGATAATTTACACCTTTGGCTCTGCTTCTAACTTGGGCCCAAATTGTAAAATGGTCTTATCTATTGGCGATTTCGTTCCAATTCACATTCCAAGTAATATTCGGCATGCTAATTACATTGCCGGTTGCCAAATTGCATTATCTCTTATAGTTTCCGAGATATGGACTATCGATAATTTACACCTTAGGCTCTGCTTCTAACTTGGGCCCAAATTGTAAAATGGTCTTCTCTATTGGCGATTTCGTTCCAATTCACATTCCAAGTAATATTCGGCATGCTAATTACATTGACGGTTGCCAAATTGCATTATCTCTTATAGTTTCCGAGATATGGACTATCGATAATTTACACCTTAGGCTCTGCTTCTAACTTGGGCCCAAATTGTAAAATGGTCTTATCTATTGGCGATTTCGTTCCAATTCACATTCCAAGTAATATTCGGCATGCTAATTACATTGCCGGTTGCCAAATTGCATTATCTCTTATAGTTTCCGAGATATGGACTATCCATAATTTACACCTTAGGCTCTGCCCAAATTGTAAAATGGTCTTCTCTGTTGGCGATTTCGTTCCAATTCACATTCCAAGTAATATTCGGCATGCTAATTACATTGCCGTTTGCCAAATTGCATTATCTCTTATAGTTTCCGAGATATGGACTATCAATAATTTACACCTTAGGCTCTGCTTCTAACTTGGGCCCAAATTGTAAAATGGTCTTATCTATTGGCGATTTCGTTCCAATTCACATTCCAAGTAATATTCGGCATGCTAATTACATTGCCGGTTGCCAAATTGAATTATCTCTTATAGTTTCCGAGATATGGACTATCGATAATTTACACCTTAGGCTCTGCTTCTAACTTGGGCCCAAATTGTAAAATGGTCTTACCTATTGGCGATTTCGTTCCAATTCACATTCCAAGTAATATTCGGCATGCTAATTACATTGCCGGTTGCCAAATTGCATTATCTCTTATAGTTTCCGAGATATGGACTATCGATAATTTACACCTTAGGCTCTGCTTCTAACTTGGGCCCAAATTGTAAAATGGTCTTACCTATTGGCGATTTCGTTCCAATTCACATTCCAAGTAATATTCGGCATGCTAATTACATTGCCGGTTGCCAAATTGCATTATCTCTTATAGTTTCCGAGATATGGACTATCGATCATTTACACCTTAGGCTCTGCTTCTAACTTGGGCCCAAATTGTAAAATGGTCTTATCTATTGGCGATTTCGTTCCAATTCACATTACAATTTATATTCGGCATGCTAATTACATTGCCGGTTGCCAAATTGCATTATCTCTTATAGTTTCCGAGATATGGACTATCGATAATTTACACCTTAGGCTCTGCTTCTAACTTGGGCCCAAATTGTAAAATGGTCTTATCTATTGGCGATTTCGTTCCAATTCACATTCCAAGTAATATTCGGCATGCTAATTACATTGCCGGTTGTCAAATTGCATTATCTCTTATAGTTTCCGAGATATGGACTATCGATAATTTACACCTTAGGCTCTGCTTCTAACTTGGGCCCAAATTGTAAAATGGTCTTATCTATTGGCGATTTCGTTCCAATTCACATTCCAAGTAATATTCGGCATGCTAATTACATTGCCGGTTGCCAAATTGCATTATCTCTTATAGTTTCCGAGATATGGACTATCGATAATTTACACCTTAGGATCTGCTTCTAACTTGGGCCCAAATTGTAAAATGGTCTTATCTATTGGCGATTTCGTTCCAATTCACATTCCAAGTAATATTCGGCATGCTAATTACATTGCCGGTTGCGAAATTGCATTATCTCTTATAGTTTCCGAGATATGGACTATTAATAATTTACACCTTAGGCTCTGCTTCTAACTTGGGCCCAAATTGTAAAATGGTCTTATCTATTGGCGATTTCGTTCCAATTCACATTCCAAGTAATATTCGGCATGCTAATTACATTGCCGGTTGCCAAATTGCATTATCTCTTATAGTTTCCGAGATATGGACTATCGATAATTTACACCTTAGGCTCTGCTTCTAACTTGGGCCCAAATTGTAAAATGGTCTTATCTATTGGCGATTTCGTTCCAATTCACATTCCAAGTAATATTCGGCATGCTAATTACATTGCCGGTTGCCAAATTGCATTATCTCTTATAGTTTCCGAGATATGGACTATCGATAATTTACACCTTAGGCTCTGCTTCTAACTTGGGCCCAAATTGTAAAATGGTCTTATCTATTGGCGATTTCGTTCCAATTCACATTCCAAGTAATATTCGGCATGCTAATTACATTGCCGGTTGCCAAATTGCATTATCTCTTATAGTTTCCGAGATATGGACTATCGATTATTTACACCTTAGGCTCTGCTTCTAACTTGGGCCCAAATTGTAAAATGGTCTTATCTATTGGCGATTTCGTTCCAATTCACATTCCAAGTAATATTCGGCATGCTAATTACATTGCCGGTTGCCAAATTGCATTATCTCTTATAGTTTCCGAGATATGGACTATCGATAATTTACACCTTAGGCTCTGCTTCTAACTTGGGCCCAAATTGTGAAATGGTCTTATCTATTGGCGATTTCGTTCCAATTCACATTCCAAGTAATATTCGGCATGCTAATTACATTGCCGGTTGCCAAATTGCATTATCTCTTATAGTTTCCGAGATATGGACTATCGATAATTTACACCTTAGGCTCTGCTTCTAACTTGGGCCCAAATTGTAAAATGGTCATATCTAATGGCGATTTCGTTCCAATTCACATTCCAAGTAATATTCGGCATGCTAATTACATTACCGGTTGCCAAATTGCATTATCTCTTATAATTTCCGAGATATGGACTATCGATAATTTACACCTTAAGCTCTGCTTCTAACTTGGGCCCAAATTGTAAAATGGTCTTTTCTATTGGCGATTTCGTTCCAATTCACATTCCAAGTAATATTCGGCATGCTAATTACATTGCCGGTTGCCAAATTGCATTATCTCTTATAGTTTCCGAGATATGGACTATCGATAATTTACACCTTAGGCTCAGCTTCTAACTTGGGCCCAAATTGTAAAATGGTCTTATCTATTGGCGATTTCGTTCCAATTCACATTCCAAGTAATATTCGGCATGCTAATTACATTGCCGGTTGCCAAATTGCATTATCTCTTATAGTTTCCGAGATATGGACTATCGATAATTTACACCTTAGGCTCTGCTTCTAACTTGGGCCCAAATTGTAAAATGGTCTTATCTATTGGCGATTTCGTTCCGATTCACACTCCAAGTAATATTCGGCGTGCTAATTACATTGCCGGTTGCGAAATTGCATTATCTCTTATAGTTTCCGAGATATGGACTATCAATAATTTACACCTTAGGCTCTGCTTCTAACTTGGGCCCAAATTGTAAAATGGTCTTATCTATTGGCGATTTCGTTCCAATTCACATTCCAAGTAATATTCGGCATGCTAATTACATTGCCGGTTGCCAAATTGCATTATCTCTTATAGTTTCCGAGATATGGACTATCGATAATTTACACCTTAGGCTCTGCTTCTAACTTGGGCCCAAATTGTAAAATGGTCTTATCTATTGGCGATTTCGTTCCAATTCACATTCCAAGTAATATTCGGCATGCTAATTACATTGCCGGTTGCCAAATTGCATTATCTCTTATAGTTTCCGAGATATGGACTATCGATAATTTACACTTTAGGCTCTGCTTCTAACTTGGGCCCAAATTGTAAAATGGTCTTCTCTATTGGCGATTTCGTTCCAATTCACATTCCAAGTAATATTCGGCATGCTAATTACATTGCCGGTTGCCAAATTGCATTATCTCTTATAGTTTCCGAGATATGGACTCTCGATAATTTACACCTTAGGCTCTGCTTCTAACTTGGGCCCAAATTGTAAAATGGTCTTATCTATTGGCGATTTCGTTCCAATTCACATTCCAAGTAATATTCGGCATGCTAATTACATTGCCGGTTGCCAAATTGCATTATCTCTTATAGTTTCCGAGATATGGACTATCGATAATTTACACCTTAGGCTCTGCTTCTAACTTGGGCCCAAATTGTAAAATGGTCTTATCTATTGGCGATTTCGTTCCAATTCACATTCCAAGTAATATTCGGCATGCTAATTACATTGCCGGTTGCCAAATTGCATTATCTCTTATAGTTTCCGAGATATGGACTATCGATAATTTACACCTTAGGCTCTGCTTCTAACTTGGGCCCAAATTGTAAAATGGTCTTATCTATTGGCGATTTCGTTCCAATTCACATTCCAAGTAATATTCGGCATGCTAATTACATTGCCGGTTGCCAAATTGCATTATCTCTTATAGTTTCCGAGATATGGACTATCGATAATTTACACCTTAGGCTCTGCTTCTAACTTGGGCCCAAATTGTAAAATGGTCTTCTCTATTGGCGATTTCGTTCCAATTCACATTCCAAGTAATATTCGGCATGCTAATTACATTGCCGGTTGCCAAATTGCATTATCTCTTATAGTTTCCGAGATATGGACTATCGATAATTTACACCTTAGGCTCTGCTTCTAACTTGGGCCCAAATTGTAAAATGGTCTTATCTATTGGCGATTTCGTTCCAATTCACATTCCAAGTAATATTCGGCATGCTAATTACATTGCTGGTTGCCAAATTGCATTATCTCTTACAGTTTCCGAGATATGGACTATCGATAATTTACACCTTAGGCTCTGCTTCTAACTTGGGCCCAAATTGTAAAATGGTCTTCTCTGTTGGCGATTTCGTTCCAATTCACATTCCAAGTAATATTCGGCATGCTAATTACATTGCCGGTTGTCAAATTGCATTACCTCTTATAGTTTCCGAGATATGGACTATCGATAATTTACACCTTAGGCTCTGCTTCTAACTTGGGCCCAAATTGTAAAATGGTCTTATCTATTGGCGATTTCGTTCCAATTCACATTCCAAGTAATATTCGGCATGCTAATTACATTGCCGGTTGCGAAATTGCATTATCTCTTATAGTTTCCGAGATATGGACTATCGATAATTTACACCTTAGGCTCTGCTTCTAACTTGGGCCCAAATTGTAAAATGGTCTTATCTATTGGCGATTTCGTTCCAATTCACATTCCAAGTAATATTCGGCATGCTAATTACATTGCCGGTTGCCAAATTGCATTATCTCTTATAGTTTCCGAGATATGGACTATCGATAATTTACACCTTAGGCTCTGCTTCTAACTTGGGCCCAAATTGTAAAATGGTCTTATCTATTGGCGATTTCGTTCCAATTCACATTCCAAGTAATATTCGGCATGCTAATTACATTGCCGGTTGCCAAATTGCATTATCTCTTATAGTTTCCGAGATATGGACTATCGATAATTTACACCTTAGGCTCTGCTTCTAACTTGGGCCCAAATAGTAAAATGGTCTTATCTATTGGCGATTTCGTTCCAATTCACATTCCAAGTAATATTCGGCATGCTAATTACATTGGTGGTTGCCAAATTGCATTATCTCTTATAGTTTCCGAGATATGGACTATCGATTATTTACACCTTAGGCTCTGCTTCTAACTTGGGCCCAAATTGTAAAATGGTCTTCTCTATTGGCGATTTCGTCCCAATTCACATTCCAAGTAATATTAGGCATGCTAATTACATTGCCGGTTGCCAAATTGCATTATCTCTTATAGTTTCCGAGATATGGACTATCGATAATTTACACCTTAGGCTCTGCTTCTAACTTGGGCCCAAATTGTAAAATGGTCTTACCTATTGGCGATTTCCTTCCAATTCACATTCCAAGTAATATTCGGCATGCTAATTACATTGCCGGTTGCCAAATTGCATTATCTCTTATAGTTTCCGAGATATGGACTATCGATCATTTACACCTTAGGCTCTGCTTCTAACTTGGGCCCAAATTGTAAAATGGTCTTACCTATTGGCGATTTCGTTCCAATTCACATTCCAAGTAATATTCGGCATGCTAATTACATTGCCGGTTGCCAAATTGCATTATCTCTTATAGTTTCCGAGATATGGACTATCGATCATTTACACCTTAGGCTCTGCTTCTAACTTGGGCCCAAATTGTAAAATGGTCTTATCTATTGGCGATTTCGTTCCAATTCACATTCCAATTAATAATCGGCATGCTAATTACATTGCCGGTTGCCAAATTGCATTATCTCTTATAGTTTCCGAGATATGGACTATCGATAATTTACACCTTAGGCTCTGCTTCTAACTTGGGCCCAAATTGTAAAATGGTCTTATCTATTGGCGATTTCGTTCCAATTCACATTCCAAGTAATATTCGGCATGCTAATTACATTGCCGTTTGTCAAATTGCATTATCTCTTATAGTTTCCGAGATATGGACTATCGATAATTTACACCTTAGGCTCTGCTTCTAACTTGGGCCCAAATTGTAAAATGGTCTTATCTATTGGCGATTTCGTTCCAATTCACATTCCAAGTAATATTCGGCATGCTAATTACATTGCCGGTTGCCAAATTGCATTATCTCTTATAGTTTCCGAGATATGGCCTATCGATAATTTACACCTTAGGCTCTGCTTCTAACTTGGGCCCAAATTGTAAAATGGTCTTATCTATTGGCGATTTCGTTCCAATTCACATTCCAAGTAATATTCGGCATGCTAATTACATTGCCGGTTGCGAAATTGCATTATCTCTTATAGTTTCCGAGATATGGACTATCAATAATTTACACCTTAGGCTCTGCTTCTAACTTGGGCCCAAATTGTAAAATGGTCTTATCTATTGGCGATTTCGTTCCAATTCACATTCCAAGTAATATTCGGCATGCTAATTACATTGCCGATAATTTACACCTTAGGCTCTGCTTCTAACTTGGGCCCAAATTGTAAAATGGTCTTATCTATTGGCGATTTCGTTCCAATTCACACTCCAAGTAATATTCGGCATGCTAATTACATTGCCGGTTGCGAAATTGCATTATCTCTTATAGTTTCCGAGATATGGACTATCAATAATTTACACCTTAGGCTCTGCTTCTAACTTGGGCCCAAATTGTAAAATGGTCTTATCTATTGGCGATTTCGTTCCAATTCACATTCCAAGTAATATTCGGCATGCTAATTACATTGCCGGTTGCCAAATTGCATTATCTCTTATAGTTTCCGAGATATGGACTATCGATAATTTACACCTTAGGCTCTGCTTCTAACTTGGGCCCAAATTGTAAAATGGCCTTATCTATTGGCGATTTCGTTCCAATTCACATTCCAAGTAATATTCGGCATGCTAATTACATTGCCGGTTGCCAAATTGCATTATCTCTTATAGTTTCCGAGATATGGACTATCGATAATTTACACCTTAGGCTCTGCTTCTAACTTGGGCCCAAATTGTAAAATGATCTTATCTATTGGCGATTTCGTTCCAATTCACATTCCAAGTAATATTCGGCATGATAATTACATTGCCGGTTGCCAAATTGCATTATCTCTTATAGTTTCCGAGATATGGACTATCGATAATTTACACCTTAGGCTCTGCTTCTAACTTGGGCCCAAATTGTAAAATGGTCTTATCTATTGGCGATTTCGTTCCAATTCACATTCCAAGTTATATTCGGCATGCTAATTACATTGCCGGTTGCCAAATTGCATTATCTCTTATAGTTTCCGAGATATGGACTATCGATAATTTACACCTTAGGCTCTGCTTCTAACTTGGGCCCAAATTGTAAAATGGTCTTATCTATTGGCGATTTCGTTCCAATTCACATTCCAAGTAATATCCGGCATGCTAATTACATTGCCGGTTGCCAAATTGAATTATCTCTTATAGTTTCCGAGATATGGACTATCGATAATTTACACCTTAGGCTCTGCTTCTAACTTGGGCCCAAATTGTAAAATGGTCTTATCTATTGGCGATTTCGTTCCAATTCACATTCCAAGTAATATTCGGCATGCTAATTACATTGCCGGTTGCCAAATTGCATTATCTCTTATAGTTTCCGAGATATGGACTATCGATAATTTACACCTTAGGCTCTGCTTCTAACTTGGGCCCAAATTGTAAAATGGTCTTATCTATTGGCGATTTCGTTCCAATTCACAATCCAAGTAATATTCGGCATGCTAATTACATTGCCGGTTGCCAAATTGCATTATCTCTTATAGTTTCCGAGATATGGACTATCGATAATTTACACCTTAGGCTCTGCTTCTAACTTGGGCCCAAATTGTAAAATGGTCTTATCTATTGGCGATTTCGTTCCAATTCACATTCCAAGTAATATTCGGCATGCTAATTACATTGCCGGTTGCGAAATTGCATTATCTCTTATAGTTTCCGAGATATGAACTATCAATAATTTACACCTTAGGCTCTGCTTCTAACTTGGCCCCAAATTGTGAAATGGTCTTATCTATTGGCGATTTCGTTCCAATTCACATTCCAAGTAATATTCGGCATGCTAATTACATTGCCGGTTGCCAAATTGCATTATCTCTTATAGTTTCCGAGATATGGACTATCGATAATTTACACCTTAGGCTCTGCTTCTAACTTGGACCCAAATTGTAAAATGGTCTTATCTATTGGCGATTTCGTTCCAATTCACACTCCAAGTAATATTCGGCATGCTAATTACATTGCCGGTTGCGAAATTGCATTATCTCTTATAGTTTCCGAGATATGGACTATCAATAATTTACACCTTAGGCTCTGCTTCTAACTTGGGCCCAAATTGTAAAATGGTCTTATCTATTGGCGATTTCGTTCCAATTCACATTCCAAGTAATATTCGGCATGCTAATTACATTGCCGGTTGCCAAATTGCATTATCCCTTATAGTTTCCGAGATATGGACTATCGATAATTTACACCTTAGGCTCTGCTTCTAACTTGGGCCCAAATTGTAAAATGGTCTTATCTATTGGCGATTTCGTTCCAATTCACATTCCAAGTAATATTCGGCATGCTAATTACATTGCCGGTTGCCAAATTGCATTATCTCTTATAGTTTCCGAGATATGGACTATCGATAATTTACACCTTAGGCTCTGCTTCTAACTTGGGCCCAAATTGTAAAATGGTCTTATCTATTGGCGATTTCGTTCCAATTCACATTCCAAGTAATATTCGGCATGATAATTACATTGCCGGTTGCCAAATTGCATTATCTCTTATAGTTTCCGAGATATGGACTATCGATAATTTACACCTTAGGCTCTGCTTCTAACTTGGGTCCAAATTGTAAAATGGTCTTCTCTATTGGCGATTTCGTTCCAATTCACATTCCAAGTAATATTCGGCATGCTAATTACATTGCCGGTTGCCAAATTGCATTATCTCTTATAGTTTCCGAGATATGGCCTATCGATAATTTACACCTTAGGCTCTGCTTCTAACTTTTGCCCAAATTGTAAAATGGTCTTACCTATTGGCGATTTCGTTCCAATTCACATTCCAAGTAATATTCAGCATGCTAATTACATTGCCGGTTGCCAAATTGCATTATCTCTTATAGTTTCCGAGATATGGACTATCGATCATTTACACCTTAGGCTCTGCTTCTAACTTGGGCCCAAATTGTAAAATGGTCTTATCTATTGGCGATTTCGTTCCAATTCACATTCCAATTAATATTCGGCATGCTAATTACATTGCCGGTTGCCAAATTGCATTATCTCTTATAGTTTCCGAGATATGGACTATCGATAATTTACACCTTAGGCTCTGCTTCTAACTTGGGCCCAAATTGTAAAATGGTCTTATCTATTGGCGATTTCGTTCCAATTCACATTCCAAGTAATATTCGGCATGCTAATTACATTGCCGGTTGTCAAATTGCATTATCTCTTATAGTTTCCGAGATATGGACTATCGATAATTTACACCTTAGGCTCTGCTTCTAACTTGGGCCCAAATTGTAAAATGGTCTTATCTATTGGCGATTTCGTTCCAATTAACATTCCAAGTAATATTCGGCATGCTAATTACATTGCCGGTTGCCAAATTGCATTATCTCTTATAGTTTCCGAGATATGGACTATCGATAATTTACACCTTAGGCTCTGCTTCTAACTTGGGCCCAAATTGTAAAATGGTCTTATCTATTGGCGATTTCGTTCCACTTCACATTCCAAGTAATATTCGGCATGCTAATTACATTGCCGGTTGCTAAATTGCATTATCTCTTATAGTTTCCGAGATATGGACTATCGATAATTTACACCTTAGGCTCTGCTTCTAACTTGGGCCCAAATTGTAAAATGGTCTTATCTATTGGCGATTTCGTTCCAATTCACATTCCAAGTAATATTCGGCATGCTAATTACATTGCCGGTTGCGAAATTGCATTATCTCTTATAGTTTCCGAGATATGGACTATCAATAATTTACACTTTAGGCTCTGCTTCTAACTTGGGCCCAAATTGTAAAATGGTCTTATCTATTGGCGATTTCGTTCCAATTCACATTCCAAGTAATATTCGGCATGCTAATTACATTGCCGGTTGCCAAATTGCATTATCTCTTATAGTTTCCGAGATATGGACTATCGATAATTTACACCTTAGGCTCTGCTTCTAACTTGGGCCCAAATTGTAAAATGGTCTTATCTATTGGCGATTTCGTTCCAATTCACATTCCAAGTAATATTCGGCATGCTAATTACATTGCCGGTTGCCAAATTGCATTATCTCTTATAGTTTCCGAGATATGGACTATCGATAATTTACACCTTAGGCTCTGTTTCTAACTTGGGCCCAAATTGTAAAATGGTCTTATCTATTGGCGATTTCGTTCCAATTCACATTCCAAGTAATATTCGGCATGCTAATTACATTGCCGGTTGCGAAATTGCATTATCTCTTATAGTTTCCGAGATATGGACTATCAATAATTTACACCTTAGGCTCTGCTTCTAACTTGGGCCCAAATTGTAAAATGGTCTTATCTATTGGCGATTTCGTTCCAATTCACATTCCAAGTAATATTCGGCATGCTAATTACATTGCCGGTTGCCAAATTGCATTATCTCTTATAGTTTCCGAGATATGGACTATCGATAATTTACACCTTAGGCTCTGCTTCTAACTTGGGCCCAAATTGTAAAATGGTCTTTTCTATTGGCGATTTCGTTCCAATTCACATTCCAAGTAATATTCGGCATGCTAATTACATTGCCGGTTGCCAAATTGCATTATCTCTTATAGTTTCCGAGATATGGACTATCGATAATTTACACCTTAGGCTCTGCTTCTAACTTGGGCCCAAATTGTAAAATGGTCTTATCTATTGGCGATTTCGTTCCAATTCACATTCCAAGTAATATTCGGCATGCTAATTACATTGCCGGTTGCCAAATTGCATTATCTCTTATAGTTTCCGAGATATGGACTATCGATAATTTACACCTTAGGCTCTGCTTCTAACTTGGGCCCAAATTGTAAAATGGTCTTATCTATTGGCGATTTCGTTCCAATTCACACTCCAAGTAATATTCGGCATGCTAATTACATTGCCGGTTGCGAAATTGCATTATCTCTTATAGTTTCCGAGATATGGACTATCAATAATTTACACCTTAGGCTCTGCTTCTAACTTGGGCCCAAATTGTAAAATGGTCTTATCTATTGGCGATTTCGTTCCAATTCACATTCCAAGTAATATTCGGCATGCTAATTACATTGCCGGTTGCCAAATTGCATTATCTCTTATAGTTTCCGAGATATGGACTATCGATAATTTACACTTTAGGCTCTGCTTCTAACTTGGGCCCAAATTGTAAAATGGTCTTCTCTATTGGCGATTTCGTTCCAATTCACATTCCAAGTAATATTCGGCATGCTAATTACATTGCCGGTTGCCAAATTGCATTATCTCTTATAGTTTCCGAGATATGGACTATCGATCATTTACACCTTAGGCTCTGCTTCTAACTTGGGCCCAAATTGTAAAATGGTCTTATCTATTGGCGATTTCGTTCCAATTCACATTCCAATTAATAATCGGCATGCTAATTACATTGCCGGTTGCCAAATTGCATTATCTCTTATAGTTTCCGAGATATGGACTATCGATAATTTACACCTTAGGCTCTGCTTCTAACTTGGGCCCAAATTGTAAAATGGTCTTATCTATTGGCGATTTCGTTCCAATTCACATTCCAAGTAATATTCGGCATGCTAATTACATTGCCGGTTGTCAAATTGCATTATCTCTTATAGTTTCCGAGATATGGACTATCGATAATTTACACCTTAGGCTCTGCTTCTAACTTGGGCCCAAATTGTAAAATGGTCTTATCTATTGGCGATTTCGTTCCAATTCACATTCCAAGTAATATTCGGCATGCTAATTACATTGCCGGTTGCCAAATTGCATTATCTCTTATAGTTTCCGAGATATGGCCTATCGATAATTTACACCTTAGGCTCTGCTTCTAACTTGGGCCCAAATTGTAAAATGGTCTTATCTATTGGCGATTTCGTTCCAATTCACATTCCAAGTAATATTCGGCATGCTAATTACATTGCCGGTTGCGAAATTGCATTATCTCTTATAGTTTCCGAGATATGGACTATCAATAATTTACACCTTAGGCTCTGCTTCTAACTTGGGCCCAAATTGTAAAATGGTCTTATCTATTGGCGATTTCGTTCCAATTCACATTCCAAGTAATATTCGGCATGCTAATTACATTGCCGGTTGCCAAATTGCATTATCTCTTATAGTTTCCGAGATATGGACTATCGATAATTTACACCTTAGGCTCTGCTTCTAACTTGGGCCCAAATTGTAAAATGGTCTTATCTATTGGCGATTTCGTTCCAATTCACACTCCAAGTAATATTCGGCATGCTAATTACATTGCCGGTTGCGAAATTGCATTATCTCTTATAGTTTCCGAGATATGGACTATCAATAATTTACACCTTAGGCTCTGCTTCTAACTTGGGCCCAAATTGTAAAATGGTCTTATCTATTGGCGATTTCGTTCCAATTCACATTCCAAGTAATATTCGGCATGCTAATTACATTGCCGGTTGCCAAATTGCATTATCTCTTATAGTTTCCGAGATATGGACTATCGATAATTTACACCTTAGGCTCTGCTTCTAACTTGGGCCCAAATTGTAAAATGGCCTTATCTATTGGCGATTTCGTTCCAATTCACATTCCAAGTAATATTCGGCATGCTAATTACATTGCCGGTTGCCAAATTGCATTATCTCTTATAGTTTCCGAGATATGGACTATCGATAATTTACACCTTAGGCTCTGCTTCTAACTTGGGCCCAAATTGTAAAATGATCTTATCTATTGGCGATTTCGTTCCAATTCACATTCCAAGTAATATTCGGCATGATAATTACATTGCCGGTTGCCAAATTGCATTATCTCTTATAGTTTCCGAGATATGGACTATCGATAATTTACACCTTAGGCTCTGCTTCTAACTTGGGCCCAAATTGTAAAATGGTCTTATCTATTGGCGATTTCGTTCCAATTCACATTCCAAGTTATATTCGGCATGCTAATTACATTGCCGGTTGCCAAATTGCATTATCTCTTATAGTTTCCGAGATATGGACTATCGATAATTTACACCTTAGGCTCTGCTTCTAACTTGGGCCCAAATTGTAAAATGGTCTTATCTATTGGCGATTTCGTTCCAATTCACATTCCAAGTAATATCCGGCATGCTAATTACATTGCCGGTTGCCAAATTGAATTATCTCTTATAGTTTCCGAGATATGGACTATCGATAATTTACACCTTAGGCTCTGCTTCTAACTTGGGCCCAAATTGTAAAATGGTCTTATCTATTGGCGATTTCGTTCCAATTCACATTCCAAGTAATATTCGGCATGCTAATTACATTGCCGGTTGCCAAATTGCATTATCTCTTATAGTTTCCGAGATATGGACTATCGATAATTTACACCTTAGGCTCTGCTTCTAACTTGGGCCCAAATTGTAAAATGGTCTTATCTATTGGCGATTTCGTTCCAATTCACAATCCAAGTAATATTCGGCATGCTAATTACATTGCCGGTTGCCAAATTGCATTATCTCTTATAGTTTCCGAGATATGGACTATCGATAATTTACACCTTAGGCTCTGCTTCTAACTTGGGCCCAAATTGTAAAATGGTCTTATCTATTGGCGATTTCGTTCCAATTCACATTCCAAGTAATATTCGGCATGCTAATTACATTGCCGGTTGCGAAATTGCATTATCTCTTATAGTTTCCGAGATATGAACTATCAATAATTTACACCTTAGGCTCTGCTTCTAACTTGGCCCCAAATTGTGAAATGGTCTTATCTATTGGCGATTTCGTTCCAATTCACATTCCAAGTAATATTCGGCATGCTAATTACATTGCCGGTTGCCAAATTGCATTATCTCTTATAGTTTCCGAGATATGGACTATCGATAATTTACACCTTAGGCTCTGCTTCTAACTTGGACCCAAATTGTAAAATGGTCTTATCTATTGGCGATTTCGTTCCAATTCACACTCCAAGTAATATTCGGCATGCTAATTACATTGCCGGTTGCGAAATTGCATTATCTCTTATAGTTTCCGAGATATGGACTATCAATAATTTACACCTTAGGCTCTGCTTCTAACTTGGGCCCAAATTGTAAAATGGTCTTATCTATTGGCGATTTCGTTCCAATTCACATTCCAAGTAATATTCGGCATGCTAATTACATTGCCGGTTGCCAAATTGCATTATCCCTTATAGTTTCCGAGATATGGACTATCGATAATTTACACCTTAGGCTCTGCTTCTAACTTGGGCCCAAATTGTAAAATGGTCTTATCTATTGGCGATTTCGTTCCAATTCACATTCCAAGTAATATTCGGCATGCTAATTACATTGCCGGTTGCCAAATTGCATTATCTCTTATAGTTTCCGAGATATGGACTATCGATAATTTACACCTTAGGCTCTGCTTCTAACTTGGGCCCAAATTGTAAAATGGTCTTATCTATTGGCGATTTCGTTCCAATTCACATTCCAAGTAATATTCGGCATGATAATTACATTGCCGGTTGCCAAATTGCATTATCTCTTATAGTTTCCGAGATATGGACTATCGATAATTTACACCTTAGGCTCTGCTTCTAACTTGGGTCCAAATTGTAAAATGGTCTTCTCTATTGGCGATTTCGTTCCAATTCACATTCCAAGTAATATTCGGCATGCTAATTACATTGCCGGTTGCCAAATTGCATTATCTCTTATAGTTTCCGAGATATGGCCTATCGATAATTTACACCTTAGGCTCTGCTTCTAACTTTTGCCCAAATTGTAAAATGGTCTTACCTATTGGCGATTTCGTTCCAATTCACATTCCAAGTAATATTCAGCATGCTAATTACATTGCCGGTTGCCAAATTGCATTATCTCTTATAGTTTCCGAGATATGGACTATCGATCATTTACACCTTAGGCTCTGCTTCTAACTTGGGCCCAAATTGTAAAATGGTCTTATCTATTGGCGATTTCGTTCCAATTCACATTCCAATTAATATTCGGCATGCTAATTACATTGCCGGTTGCCAAATTGCATTATCTCTTATAGTTTCCGAGATATGGACTATCGATAATTTACACCTTAGGCTCTGCTTCTAACTTGGGCCCAAATTGTAAAATGGTCTTATCTATTGGCGATTTCGTTCCAATTCACATTCCAAGTAATATTCGGCATGCTAATTACATTGCCGGTTGTCAAATTGCATTATCTCTTATAGTTTCCGAGATATGGACTATCGATAATTTACACCTTAGGCTCTGCTTCTAACTTGGGCCCAAATTGTAAAATGGTCTTATCTATTGGCGATTTCGTTCCAATTAACATTCCAAGTAATATTCGGCATGCTAATTACATTGCCGGTTGCCAAATTGCATTATCTCTTATAGTTTCCGAGATATGGACTATCGATAATTTACACCTTAGGCTCTGCTTCTAACTTGGGCCCAAATTGTAAAATGGTCTTATCTATTGGCGATTTCGTTCCACTTCACATTCCAAGTAATATTCGGCATGCTAATTACATTGCCGGTTGCTAAATTGCATTATCTCTTATAGTTTCCGAGATATGGACTATCGATAATTTACACCTTAGGCTCTGCTTCTAACTTGGGCCCAAATTGTAAAATGGTCTTATCTATTGGCGATTTCGTTCCAATTCACATTCCAAGTAATATTCGGCATGCTAATTACATTGCCGGTTGCGAAATTGCATTATCTCTTATAGTTTCCGAGATATGGACTATCAATAATTTACACTTTAGGCTCTGCTTCTAACTTGGGCCCAAATTGTAAAATGGTCTTATCTATTGGCGATTTCGTTCCAATTCACATTCCAAGTAATATTCGGCATGCTAATTACATTGCCGGTTGCCAAATTGCATTATCTCTTATAGTTTCCGAGATATGGACTATCGATAATTTACACCTTAGGCTCTGCTTCTAACTTGGGCCCAAATTGTAAAATGGTCTTATCTATTGGCGATTTCGTTCCAATTCACATTCCAAGTAATATTCGGCATGCTAATTACATTGCCGGTTGCCAAATTGCATTATCTCTTATAGTTTCCGAGATATGGACTATCGATAATTTACACCTTAGGCTCTGTTTCTAACTTGGGCCCAAATTGTAAAATGGTCTTATCTATTGGCGATTTCGTTCCAATTCACATTCCAAGTAATATTCGGCATGCTAATTACATTGCCGGTTGCGAAATTGCATTATCTCTTATAGTTTCCGAGATATGGACTATCAATAATTTACACCTTAGGCTCTGCTTCTAACTTGGGCCCAAATTGTAAAATGGTCTTATCTATTGGCGATTTCGTTCCAATTCACATTCCAAGTAATATTCGGCATGCTAATTACATTGCCGGTTGCCAAATTGCATTATCTCTTATAGTTTCCGAGATATGGACTATCGATAATTTACACCTTAGGCTCTGCTTCTAACTTGGGCCCAAATTGTAAAATGGTCTTTTCTATTGGCGATTTCGTTCCAATTCACATTCCAAGTAATATTCGGCATGCTAATTACATTGCCGGTTGCCAAATTGCATTATCTCTTATAGTTTCCGAGATATGGACTATCGATAATTTACACCTTAGGCTCTGCTTCTAACTTGGGCCCAAATTGTAAAATGGTCTTATCTATTGGCGATTTCGTTCCAATTCACATTCCAAGTAATATTCGGCATGCTAATTACATTGCCGGTTGCCAAATTGCATTATCTCTTATAGTTTCCGAGATATGGACTATCGATAATTTACACCTTAGGCTCTGCTTCTAACTTGGGCCCAAATTGTAAAATGGTCTTATCTATTGGCGATTTCGTTCCAATTCACACTCCAAGTAATATTCGGCATGCTAATTACATTGCCGGTTGCGAAATTGCATTATCTCTTATAGTTTCCGAGATATGGACTATCAATAATTTACACCTTAGGCTCTGCTTCTAACTTGGGCCCAAATTGTAAAATGGTCTTATCTATTGGCGATTTCGTTCCAATTCACATTCCAAGTAATATTCGGCATGCTAATTACATTGCCGGTTGCCAAATTGCATTATCTCTTATAGTTTCCGAGATATGGACTATCGATAATTTACACTTTAGGCTCTGCTTCTAACTTGGGCCCAAATTGTAAAATGGTCTTCTCTATTGGCGATTTCGTTCCAATTCACATTCCAAGTAATATTCGGCATGCTAATTACATTGCCGGTTGCCAAATTGCATTATCTCTTATAGTTTCCGAGATATGGACTCTCGATAATTTACACCTTAGGCTCTGCTTCTAACTTGGGCCCAAATTGTAAAATGGTCTTATCTATTGGCGATTTCGTTCCAATTCACATTCCAAGTAATATTCGGCATGCTAATTACATTGCCGGTTGCCAAATTGCATTATCTCTTATAGTTTCCGAGATATGGACTATCGATAATTTACACCTTAGGCTCTGCTTCTAACTTGGGCCCAAATTGTAAAATGGTCTTATCTATTGGCGATTTCGTTCCAATTCACATTCCAAGTAATATTCGGCATGCTAATTACATTGCCGGTTGCCAAATTGCATTATCTCTTATAGTTTCCGAGATATGGACTATCGATAATTTACACCTTAGGCTCTGCTTCTAACTTGGGCCCAAATTGTAAAATGGTCTTATCTATTGGCGATTTCGTTCCAATTCACATTCCAAGTAATATTCGGCATGCTAATTACATTGCCGGTTGCCAAATTGCATTATCTCTTATAGTTTCCGAGATATGGACTATCGATAATTTACACCTTAGGCTCTGCTTCTAACTTGGGCCCAAATTGTAAAATGGTCTTCTCTATTGGCGATTTCGTTCCAATTCACATTCCAAGTAATATTCGGCATGCTAATTACATTGCCGGTTGCCAAATTGCATTATCTCTTATAGTTTCCGAGATATGGACTATCGATAATTTACACCTTAGGCTCTGCTTCTAACTTGGGCCCAAATTGTAAAATGGTCTTATCTATTGGCGATTTCGTTCCAATTCACATTCCAAGTAATATTCGGCATGCTAATTACATTGCCGGTTGCCAAATTGCATTATCTCTTACAGTTTCCGAGATATGGACTATCGATAATTTACACCTTAGGCTCTGCTTCTAACTTGGGCCCAAATTGTAAAATGGTCTTCTCTGTTGGCGATTTCGTTCCAATTCACATTCCAAGTAATATTCGGCATGCTAATTACATTGCCGGTTGTCAAATTGCATTACCTCTTATAGTTTTCGAGATATGGACTATCGATAATTTACACCTTAGGCTCTGCTTCTAACTTGGGCCCAAATTGTAAAATGGTCTTATCTATTGGCGATTTCGTTCCAATTCACATTCCAAGTAATATTCGGCATGCTAATTACATTGCCGGTTGCCAAATTGCATTATCTCTTATAGTTTCCGAGATATGGACTATCGATAATTTACACCTTAGGCTCTGCTTCTAACTTGGGCCCAAATTGTAAAATGGTCTTATCTATTGGCGATTTCGTTCCAATTCACATTCCAAGTAATATTCGGCATGCTAATTACATTGCCGGTTGCCAAATTGCATTATCTCTTATAGTTTCCGAGATATGGACTATCGATAATTTACACCTTAGGCTCTGCTTCTAACTTGGGCCCAAATTGTAAAATGGTCTTATCTATTGGCGATTTCGTTCCAATTCACATTCCAAGTAATATTCGGCATGCTAATTACATTGCCGGTTGCCAAATTGCATTATCTCTTATAGTTTCCGAGATATGGACTATCGATAATTTACACCTTAGGCTCTGCTTCTAACTTGGGCCCAAATAGTAAAATGGTCTTATCTATTGGCGATTTCGTTCCAATTCACATTCCAAGTAATATTCGGCATGCTAATTACATTGGTGGTTGCCAAATTGCATTATCTCTTATAGTTTCCGAGATATGGACTATCGATTATTTACACCTTAGGCTCTGCTTCTAACTTGGGCCCAAATTGTAAAATGGTCTTCTCTATTGGCGATTTCGTTCCAATTCACATTCCAAGTAATATTCGGCATGCTAATTACATTGCCGGTTGCCAAATTGCATTATCTCTTATAGTTTCCGAGATATGGACTATCGATAATTTACACCTTAGGCTCTGCTTCTAACTTGGGCCCAAATTGTAAAATGGTCTTACCTATTGGCGATTTCCTTCCAATTCACATTCCAAGTAATATTCGGCATGCTAATTACATTGCCGGTTGCCAAATTGCATTATCTCTTATAGTTTCCGAGATATGGACTATCGATCATTTACACCTTAGGCTCTGCTTCTAACTTGGGCCCAAATTGTAAAATGGTCTTACCTATTGGCGATTTCGTTCCAATTCACATTCCAAGTAATATTCGGCATGCTAATTACATTGCCGGTTGCCAAATTGCATTATCTCTTATAGTTTCCGAGATATGGACTATCGATCATTTACACCTTAAGCTCTGCTTCTAACTTGGGCCCAAATTGTAAAATGGTCTTATCTATTGGCGATTTCGTTCCAATTCACATTCCAATTAATAATCGGCATGCTAATTACATTGCCGGTTGCCAAATTGCATTATCTCTTATAGTTTCCGAGATATGGACTATCGATAATTTACACCTTAGGCTCTGCTTCTAACTTGGGCCCAAATTGTAAAATGGTCTTATCTATTGGCGATTTCGTTCCAATTCACATTCCAAGTAATATTCGGCATGCTAATTACATTGCCGGTTGTCAAATTGCATTATCTCTTATAGTTTCCGAGATATGGACTATCGATAATTTACACCTTAGGCTCTGCTTCTAACTTGGGCCCAAATTGTAAAATGGTCTTATCTATTGGCGATTTCGTTCCAATTCACATTCCAAGTAATATTCGGCATGCTAATTACATTGCCGGTTGCCAAATTGCATTATCTCTTATAGTTTCCGAGATATGGACTATCGATAATTTACACCTTAGGCTCTGCTTCTAACTTGGGCCCAAATTGTAAAATGGTCTTATCTATTGGCGATTTCGTTCCAATTCACATTCCAAGTAATATTCGGCATGCTAATTACATTGCCGGTTGCGAAATTGCATTATCTCTTATAGTTTCCGAGATATGGACTATCAATAATTTACACCTTAGGCTCTGCTTCTAACTTGGGCCCAAATTGTAAAATGGTCTTATCTATTGGCGATTTCGTTCCAATTCACATTCCAAGTAATATTCGGCATGCTAATTACATTGCCGGTTGCCAAATTGCATTATCTCTTATAGTTTCCGAGATATGGACTATCGATAATTTACACCTTAGGCTCTGCTTCTAACTTGGGCCCAAATTGTAAAATGGTCTTATCTATTGGCGATTTCGTTCCAATTCACATTCCAAGTAATATTCGGCATGCTAATTACATTGCCGGTTGCCAAATTGCATTATCTCTTATAGTTTCCGAGATATGGACTATCGATAATTTACACCTTAGGCTCTGCTTCTAACTTGGGCCCAAATTGTAAAATGGTCTTATCTATTGGCGATTTCGTTCCAATTCACATTCCAAGTAATATTCGGCATGCTAATTACATTGCCGGTTGCCAAATTGCATTATCTCTTATAGTTTCCGAGATATGGACTATCGATAATTTACACCTTAGGCTCTGCTTCTAACTTGGGCCCAAATTGTAAAATGGTCTTATCTATTGGCGATTTCGTTCCAATTCACACTCCAAGTAATATTCGGCATGCTAATTACATTGCCGGTTGCGAAATTGCATTATCTCTTATAGTTTCCGAGATATGGACTATCAATAATTTACACCTTAGGCTCTGCTTCTAACTTGGGCCCAAATTGTAAAATGGTCTTATCTATTGGCGATTTCGTTCCAATTCACATTCCAAGTAATATTCGGCATGCTAATTACATTGCCGGTTGCCAAATTGCATTATCTCTTATAGTTTCCGAGATATGGACTATCGATAATTTACACCTTAGGCTCTGCTTCTAACTTGGGCCCAAATTGTAAAATGGTCTTATCTATTGGCGATTTCGTTCCAATTCACATTCCAAGTAATATTCGGCATGCTAATTACATTGCCGGTTGCCAAATTGCATTATCTCTTATAGTTTCCGAGATATGGACTATCGATAATTTACACTTTAGGCTCTGCTTCTAACTTGGGCCCAAATTGTAAAATGGTCTTCTCTATTGGCGATTTCGTTCCAATTCACATTCCAAGTAATATTCGGCATGCTAATTACATTGCCGGTTGCCAAATTGCATTATCTCTTATAGTTTCCGAGATATGGACTCTCGATAATTTACACCTTAGGCTCTGCTTCTAACTTGGGCCCAAATTGTAAAATGGTCTTATCTATTGGCGATTTCGTTCCAATTCACATTCCAAGTAATATTCGGCATGCTAATTACATTGCCGGTTGCCAAATTGCATTATCTCTTATAGTTTCCGAGATATGGACTATCGATAATTTACACCTTAGGCTCTGCTTCTAACTTGGGCCCAAATTGTAAAATGGTCTTATCTATTGGCGATTTCGTTCCAATTCACATTCCAAGTAATATTCGGCATGCTAATTACATTGCCGGTTGCCAAATTGCATTATCTCTTATAGTTTCCGAGATATGGACTATCGATAATTTACACCTTAGGCTCTGCTTCTAACTTGGGCCCAAATTGTAAAATGGTCTTATCTATTGGCGATTTCGTTCCAATTCACATTCCAAGTAATATTCGGCATGCTAATTACATTGCCGGTTGCCAAATTGCATTATCTCTTATAGTTTCCGAGATATGGACTATCGATAATTTACACCTTAGGCTCTGCTTCTAACTTGGGCCCAAATTGTAAAATGGTCTTCTCTATTGGCGATTTCGTTCCAATTCACATTCCAAGTAATATTCGGCATGCTAATTACATTGCCGGTTGCCAAATTGCATTATCTCTTATAGTTTCCGAGATATGGACTATCGATAATTTACACCTTAGGCTCTGCTTCTAACTTGGGCCCAAATTGTAAAATGGTCTTATCTATTGGCGATTTCGTTCCAATTCACATTCCAAGTAATATTCGGCATGCTAATTACATTGCCGGTTGCCAAATTGCATTATCTCTTACAGTTTCCGAGATATGGACTATCGATAATTTACACCTTAGGCTCTGCTTCTAACTTGGGCCCAAATTGTAAAATGGTCTTCTCTGTTGGCGATTTCGTTCCAATTCACATTCCAAGTAATATTCGGCATGCTAATTACATTGCCGGTTGTCAAATTGCATTACCTCTTATAGTTTTTGAGATATGGACTATCGATAATTTACACCTTAGGCTCTGCTTCTAACTTGGGCCCAAATTGTAAAATGGTCTTATCTATTGGCGATTTCGTTCCAATTCACATTCCAAGTAATATTCGGCATGCTAATTACATTGCCGGTTGCCAAATTGCATTATCTCTTATAGTTTCCGAGATATGGACTATCGATAATTTACACCTTAGGCTCTGCTTCTAACTTGGGCCCAAATTGTAAAATGGTCTTATCTATTGGCGATTTCGTTCCAATTCACATTCCAAGTAATATTCGGCATGCTAATTACATTGCCGGTTG
The DNA here is from genome assembly GCF_030347505.1 of Rhynchophorus ferrugineus. Taxonomy (NCBI): domain Eukaryota; kingdom Metazoa; phylum Arthropoda; class Insecta; order Coleoptera; family Curculionidae; genus Rhynchophorus; species Rhynchophorus ferrugineus. Next base: position 19,176 of record NW_027472993.1, on the reverse strand, counting down.
CCAAATTGCATTATCTCTTATAGTTTCCGAGATATGGACTATCGATAATTTACACCTTAGGCTCTGCTTCTAACTTGGGCCCAAATTGTAAAATGGTCTTATCTATTGGCGATTTCGTTCCAATTCACATTCCAAGTAATATTCGGCATGCTAATTACATTGCCGGTTGCCAAATTGCATTATCTCTTATAGTTTCCGAGATATGGACTATCGATAATTTACACCTTAGGCTCTGCTTCTAACTTGGGCCCAAATAGTAAAATGGTCTTATCTATTGGCGATTTCGTTCCAATTCACATTCCAAGTAATATTCGGCATGCTAATTACATTGGTGGTTGCCAAATTGCATTATCTCTTATAGTTTCCGAGATATGGACTATCGATTATTTACACCTTAGGCTCTGCTTCTAACTTGGGCCCAAATTGTAAAATGGTCTTCTCTATTGGCGATTTCGTTCCAATTCACATTCCAAGTAATATTCGGCATGCTAATTACATTGCCGGTTGCCAAATTGCATTATCTCTTATAGTTTCCGAGATATGGACTATCGATAATTTATACCTTAGGCTCTGCTTCTAACTTGGGCCCAAATTGTAAAATGGTCTTACCTATTGGCGATTTCCTTCCAATTCACATTCCAAGTAATATTCGGCATGCTAATTACATTGCCGGTTGCCAAATTGCATTATCTCTTATAGTTTCCGAGATATGGACTATCGATCATTTACACCTTAGGCTCTGCTTCTAACTTGGGCCCAAATTGTAAAATGGTCTTACCTATTGGCGATTTCGTTCCAATTCACATTCCAAGTAATATTCGGCATGCTAATTACATTGCCGGTTGCCAAATTGCATTATCTCTTATAGTTTCCGAGATATGGACTATCGATCATTTACACCTTAAGCTCTGCTTCTAACTTGGGCCCAAATTGTAAAATGGTCTTATCTATTGGCGATTTCGTTCCAATTCACATTCCAATTAATAATCGGCATGCTAATTACATTGCCGGTTGCCAAATTGCATTATCTCTTATAGTTTCCGAGATATGGACTATCGATAATTTACACCTTAGGCTCTGCTTCTAACTTGGGCCCAAATTGTAAAATGGTCTTATCTATTGGCGATTTCGTTCCAATTCACATTCCAAGTAATATTCGGCATGCCAATTACATTGCCGGTTGTCAAATTGCATTATCTCTTATAGTTTCCGAGATATGGACTATCGATAATTTACACCTTAGGCTCTGCTTCTAACTTGGGCCCAAATTGTAAAATGGTCTTATCTATTGGCGATTTCGTTCCAATTCACATTCCAAGTAATATTCGGCATGCTAATTACATTGCCGGTTGCCAAATTGCATTATCTCTTATAGTTTCCGAGATATGGACTATCGATAATTTACACCTTAGGCTCTGCTTCTAACTTGGGCCCAAATTGTAAAATGGTCTTATCTATTGGCGATTTCGTTCCAATTCACATTCCAAGTAATATTCGGCATGCTAATTACATTGCCGGTTGCGAAATTGCATTATCTCTTATAGTTTCCGAGATATGGACTATCAATAATTTACACCTTAGGCTCTGCTTCTAACTTGGGCCCAAATTGTAAAATGGTCTTATCTATTGGCGATTTCGTTCCAATTCACATTCCAAGTAATATTCGGCATGCTAATTACTTTGCCGATAATTTACACCTTAGGCTCTGCTTCTAACTTGGGCCCAAATTGTAAAATGGTCTTATCTATTGGCGATTTCGTTCCAATTCACATTCCAAGTAATATTCGGTATGCTAATTACATTGCCGGTTGCGAAATTGCATTATCTCTTATAGTTTCCGAGATATGGACTATCAATAATTTACACCTTAGGCTCTGCTTCTAACTTGGGCCCAAATTGTAAAATGGTCTTATCTATTGGCGATTTCGTTCCAATTCACATTCCAAGTAATATTCGGCATGCTAATTACATTGCCGGTTGCCAAATTGCATTATCTCTTATAGTTTCCGAGATATGGACTATCGATAATTTACACCTTAGGCTCTGCTTCTAACTTGGGCCCAAATTGTAAAATGGTCTTATCTATTGGCGATTTCGTTCCAATTCACATTCCAAGTAATATTCGGCATGCTAATTACATTGCCGGTTGCCAAATTGCATTATCCCTTATAGTTTCCGAGATATGGACTATCGATAATTTACACCTTAGGCTCTGCTTCTAACTTGGGCCCAAATTGTAAAATGGTCTTATCTATTGGCGATTTCGTTCCAATTCACATTCCAAGTAATATTCGGCATGATAATTACATTGCCGGTTGCCAAATTGCATTATCTCTTATAGTTTCCGAGATATGGACTATCGATAATTTACACCTTAGGCTCTGCTTCTAACTTGGGCCCAAATTGTAAAATGGTCTTATCTATTGGCGATTTCGTTCCAATTCACATTCCAAGTAATATTCGGCATGCTAATTACATTGCCGGTTGCCAAATTGCATTATCTCTTATAGTTTCCGAGATATGGACTATCGATAATTTACACCTTAGGCTCTGCTTCTAACTTGGGCCCAAATTGTAAAATGGTCTTATCTATTGGCGATTTCGTTCCAATTCACATTCCAAGTAATATTCGGCATGCTAATTACATTGCCGGTTGCGAAATTGCATTATCTCTTATAGTTTCCGAGATATGGACTATCAATAATTTACACCTTAGGCTCTGCTTCTAACTTGGGCCCAAATTGTAAAATGGTCTTATCTATTGGCGATTTCGTTCCAATTCACATTCCAAGTAATATTCGGCATGCTAATTACATTGCCGGTTGCCAAATTGCATTATCTCTTATAGTTTCCGAGATATGGACTATCGATAATTTACACCTTAGGCTCTGCTTCTAACTTGGGCCCAAATTGTAAAATGGTCTTATCTATTGGCGATTTCGTTCCAATTCACATTCCAAGTAATATCCGGCATGCTAATTACATTGCCGGTTGCCAAATTGAATTATCTCTTATAGTTTCCGAGATATGGACTATCGATAATTTACACCTTAGGCTCTGCTTCTAACTTGGGCCCAAATTGTAAAATGGTCTTATCTATTGGCGATTTCGTTCCAATTCACATTCCAAGTAATATTCGGCATGCTAATTACATTGCCGGTTGCCAAATTGCATTATCTCTTATAGTTTCCGAGATATGGACTATCGATAATTTACACCTTAGGCTCTGCTTCTAACTTGGGCCCAAATTGTAAAATGGTCTTATCTATTGGCGATTTCGTTCCAATTCACATTCCAAGTAATATTCGGCATGCTAATTACATTGCCGGTTGCCAAATTGCATTATCTCTTATAGTTTCCGAGATATGGACTATCGATAATTTACACCTTAGGCTCTGCTTCTAACTTGGGCCCAAATTGTAAAATGGTCTTATCTATTGGCGATTTCGTTCCAATTCACATTCCAAGTAATATTCGGCATGCTAATTACATTGCCGGTTGCGAAATTGCATTATCTCTTATAGTTTCCGAGATATGGACTATCAATAATTTACACCTTAGGCTCTGCTTCTAACTTGGCCCCAAATTGTGAAATGGTCTTATCTATTGGCGATTTCGTTCCAATTCACATTCCAAGTAATATTCGGCATGCTAATTACATTGCCGGTTGCCAAATTGCATTATCTCTTATAGTTTCCGAGATATGGACTATCGATAATTTACACCTTAGGCTCTGCTTCTAACTTGGGCCCAAATTGTAAAATGGTCTTATCTATTGGCGATTTCGTTCCAATTCACACTCCAAGTAATATTCGGCATGCTAATTACATTGCCTGTTGCGAAATTGCATTATCTCTTATAGTTTCCGAGATATGGACTATCAATAATTTACACCTTAGGCTCTGCTTCTAACTTGGGCCCAAATTGTAAAATGGTCTTATCTATTGGCGATTTCGTTCCAATTCACATTCCAAGTAATATTCGGCATGCTAATTACATTGCCGGTTGCCAAATTGCATTATCTCTTATAGTTTCCGAGATATGGACTATCGATAATTTACACCTTAGGCTCTGCTTCTAACTTGGGCCCAAATTGTAAAATGGTCTTATCTATTGGCGATTTCGTTCCAATTCACAATCCAAGTAATATTCGGCATGCTAATTACATTGCCGGTTGCCAAATTGCATTATCTCTTATAGTTTCCGAGATATGGACTATCGATAATTTACACCTTAGGCTCTGCTTCTAACTTGGGCCCAAATTGTAAAATGGTCTTATCTATTGGCAATTTCGTTCCAATTCACATTCCAAGTAATATTCGGCATGATAATTACATTGCCGGTTGCCAAATTGCATTATCTCTTATAGTTTCCGAGATATGGACTATCGATAATTTACACCTTAGGCTCTGCTTCTAACTTGGGCCCAAATTGTAAAATGGTCTTCTCTATTGGCGATTTCGTTCCAATTCACATTCCAAGTAATATTCGGCATGCTAATTACATTGCCGGTTGCCAAATTGCATTATCTCTTATAGTTTCCGAGATATGGCCTATCGATAATTTACACCTTAGGCTCTGCTTCTAACTTGGGCCCAAATTGTAAAATGGTCTTACCTATTGGCGATTTCGTTCCAATTCACATTCCAAGTAATATTCAGCATGCTAATTACATTGCCGGTTGCCAAATTGCATTATCTCTTATAGTTTCCGAGATATGGACTATCGATCATTTACACCTTAGGCTCTGCTTCTAACTTGGGCCCAAATTGTAAAATGGTCTTATCTATTGGCGATTTCGTTCCAATTCACATTCCAATTAATATTCGGCATGCTAATTACATTGCCGGTTGCCAAATTGCATTATCTCTTATAGTTTCCGAGATATGGACTATCGATAATTTACACCTTAGGCTCTGCTTCTAACTTGGGCCCAAATTGTAAAATGGTCTTATCTATTGGCGATTTCGTTCCAATTCACATTCCAAGTAATATTCGGCATGCTAATTACATTGCCGGTTGTCAAATTGCATTATCTCTTATAGTTTCCGAGATATGGACTATCGATAATTTACACCTTAGGCTCTGCTTCTAACTTGGGCCCAAATTGTAAAATGGTCTTATCTATTGGCGATTTCGTTCCAATTCACATTCCAAGTAATATTCGGCATGCTAATTACATTGCCGGTTGCGAAATTGCATTATCTCTTATAGTTTCCGAGATATGGACTATCAATAATTTACACCTTAGGCTCTGCTTCTAACTTGGGCCCAAATTGTAAAATGGTCTTATCTATTGGCGATTTCGTTCCAATTCACATTCCAAGTAATATTCGGCATGCTAATTACATTGCCGATAATTTACACCTTAGGCTCTGCTTCTAACTTGGGCCCAAATTGTAAAATGGTCTTATCTATTGGCGATTTCGTTCCAATTCACATTCCAAGTAATATTCGGCATGCTAATTACATTGCCGGTTGCGAAATTGCATTATCTCTTATAGTTTCCGAGATATGGACTATCAATAATTTACACCTTAGGCTCTGCTTCTAACTTGGGCCCAAATTGTAAAATGGTCTTATCTATTGGCGATTTCGTTCCAATTCACATTCCAAGTAATATTCGGCATGCTAATTACATTGCCGGTTGCCAAATTGCATTATCTCTTATAGTTTCCGAGATATGGACTATCGATAATTTACACCTTAGGCTCTGCTTCTAACTTGGGCCCAAATTGTAAAATGGTCTTATCTATTGGCGATTTCGTTCCAATTCACATTCCAAGTAATATTCGGCATGCTAATTACATTGCCGGTTGCCAAATTGCATTATCCCTTATAGTTTCCGAGATATGGACTATCGATAATTTACACCTTAGGCTCTGCTTCTAACTTGGGCCCAAATTGTAAAATGGTCTTATCTATTGGCGATTTCGTTCCAATTCACATTCCAAGTAATATTCGGCATGATAATTACATTGCCGGTTGCCAAATTGCATTATCTCTTATAGTTTCCGAGATATGGACTATCGATAATTTACACCTTAGGCTCTGCTTCTAACTTGGGCCCAAATTGTAAAATGGTCTTATCTATTGGCGATTTCGTTCCAATTCACATTCCAAGTAATATTCGGCATGCTAATTACATTGCCGGTTGCCAAATTGCATTATCTCTTATAGTTTCCGAGATATGGACTATCGATAATTTACACCTTAGGCTCTGCTTCTAACTTGGGCCCAAATTGTAAAATGGTCTTATCTATTGGCGATTTCGTTCCAATTCACATTCCAAGTAATATTCGGCATGCTAATTACATTGCCGGTTGCGAAATTGCATTATCTCTTATAGTTTCCGAGATATGGACTATCAATAATTTACACCTTAGGCTCTGCTTCTAACTTGGGCCCAAATTGTAAAATGGTCTTATCTATTGGCGATTTCGTTCCAATTCACATTCCAAGTAATATTCGGCATGCTAATTACATTGCCGGTTGCCAAATTGCATTATCCCTTATAGTTTCCGAGATATGGACTATCGATAATTTACACCTTAGGCTCTGCTTCTAACTTGGGCCCAAATTGTAAAATGGTCTTATCTATTGGCGATTTCGTTCCAATTCACATTCCAAGTAATATCCGGCATGCTAATTACATTGCCGGTTGCCAAATTGAATTATCTCTTATAGTTTCCGAGATATGGACTATCGATAATTTACACCTTAGGCTCTGCTTCTAACTTGGGCCCAAATTGTAAAATGGTCTTATCTATTGGCGATTTCGTTCCAATTCACATTCCAAGTAATATTCGGCATGCTAATTACATTGCCGGTTGCCAAATTGCATTATCTCTTATAGTTTCCGAGATATGGACTATCGATAATTTACACCTTAGGCTCTGCTTCTAACTTGGGCCCAAATTGTAAAATGGTCTTATCTATTGGCGATTTCGTTCCAATTCACATTCCAAGTAATATTCGGCATGCTAATTACATTGCCGGTTGCCAAATTGCATTATCTCTTATAGTTTCCGAGATATGGACTATCGATAATTTACACCTTAGGCTCTGCTTCTAACTTGGGCCCAAATTGTAAAATGGTCTTATCTATTGGCGATTTCGTTCCAATTCACATTCCAAGTAATATTCGGCATGCTAATTACATTGCCGGATGCGAAATTGCATTATCTCTTATAGTTTCCGAGATATGGACTATCAATAATTTACACCTTAGGCTCTGCTTCTAACTTGGCCCCAAATTGTGAAATGGTCTTATCTATTGGCGATTTCGTTCCAATTCACATTCCAAGTAATATTCGGCATGCTAATTACATTGCCGGTTGCCAAATTGCATTATCTCTTATAGTTTCCGAGATATGGACTATCGATAATTTACACCTTAGGCTCTGCTTCTAACTTGGGCCCAAATTGTAAAATGGTCTTATCTATTGGCGATTTCGTTCCAATTCACACTCCAAGTAATATTCGGCATGCTAATTACATTGCCTGTTGCGAAATTGCATTATCTCTTATAGTTTCCGAGATATGGACTATCAATAATTTACACCTTAGGCTCTGCTTCTAACTTGGGCCCAAATTGTAAAATGGTCTTATCTATTGGCGATTTCGTTCCAATTCACATTCCAAGTAATATTCGGCATGCTAATTACATTGCCGGTTGCCAAATTGCATTATCTCTTATAGTTTCCGAGATATGGACTATCGATAATTTACACCTTAGGCTCTGCTTCTAACTTGGGCCCAAATTGTAAAATGGTCTTATCTATTGGCGATTTCGTTCCAATTCACATTCCAAGTAATATTCGGCATGCTAATTACATTGCCGGTTGCCAAATTGCATTATCTCTTATAGTTTCCGAGATATGGACTATCGATAATTTACACCTTAGGCTCTGCTTCTAACTTGGGCCCAAATTGTAAAATGGTCGTATCTATTGGCGATTTCGTTCCAATTCACATTCCAAGTAATATTCGGCATGATAATTACATTGCCGGTTGCCAAATTGCATTATCTCTTATAGTTTCCGAGATATGGACTATCGATAATTTACACCTTAGGCTCTGCTTCTAACTTGGGCCCAAATTGTAAAATGGTCTTCTCTATTGGCGATTTCGTTCCAATTCACATTCCAAGTAATATTCGGCATGCTAATTACATTGCCGGTTGCCAAATTGCATTATCTCTTATAGTTTCCGAGATATGGCCTATCGATAATTTACACCTTAGGCTCTGCTTCTAACTTGGGCCCAAATCGTAAAATGGTCTTACCTATTGGCGATTTCGTTCCAATTCACATTCCAAGTAATATTCAGCATGCTAATTACATTGCCGGTTGCCAAATTGCATTATCTCTTATAGTTTCCGAGATATGGACTATCGATCATTTACACCTTAGGCTCTGCTTCTAACTTGGGCCCAAATTGTAAAATGGTCTTATCTATTGGCGATTTCGTTCCAATTCACATTCCAATTAATATTCGGCATGCTAATTACATTGCCGGTTGCCAAATTGCATTATATCTTATAGTTTCCGAGATATGGACTATCGATAATTTACACCTTAGGCTCTGCTTCTAACTTGGGCCCAAATTGTAAAATGGTCTTATCTATTGGCGATTTCGTTCCAATTCACATTCCAAGTAATATTCGGCATGCTAATTACATTGCCGGTTGTCAAATTGCATTATCTCTTATAGTTTCCGAGATATGGACTATCGATAATTTACACCTTAGGCTCTGCTTCTAACTTGGGCCCAAATTGTAAAATGGTCTTATCTATTGGCGATTTCGTTCCAATTAACATTCCAAGTAATATTCGGCATGGCATGCTAATTACATTGCCGGTTGCCAAATTGCATTATCTCTTATAGTTTCCGAGATATGGACTATCGATAATTTACACCTTAGGCTCTGCTTCTAACTTGGGCCCAAATTGTAAAATGGTCTTATCTATTGGCGATTTCGTTCCAATTCACATTCCAAGTAATATTCGGCATGCTAATTACATTGCCGGTTGCCAAATTGCATTATCTCTTATAGTTTCCGAGATATGGACTATCGATAATTTACACCTTAGGCTCTGCTTCTAACTTGGGCCCAAATTGTAAAATGGTCTTATCTATTGGCGATTTCGTTCCAATTCACATTCCAAGTAATATTCGGCATGCTAATTACATTGCCGGTTGCGAAATTGCATTATCTCTTATAGTTTCCGAGATATGGACTATCAATAATTTACACCTTAGGCTCTGCTTCTAACTTGGGCCCAAATTGTAAAATGGTCTTATCTATTGGCGATTTCGTTCCAATTCACATTCCAAGTAATATTCGGCATGCTAATTACATTGCCGGTTGCCAAATTGCATTATCTCTTATAGTTTCCGAGATATGGACTATCGATAATTTACACCTTAGGCTCTGCTTCTAACCCGGTCCCAAATTGTAAAATGGTCTTATCTATTGGCGATTTCGTTCCAATTCACATTCCAAGTAATATTCGGCATGCTAATTACATTGCCGGTTGCCAAATTGCATTATCTCTTATAGTTTCCGAGATATGGACTATCGATAATTTACACCTTAGGCTCTGCTTCTAACTTGGGCCCAAATTGTAAAATGGTCTTATCTATTGGCGATTTCGTTCCAATTCACATTCCAAGTAATATTCGGCATGCTAATTACATTGCCGGTTGCGAAATTGCATTATCTCTTATAGTTTCCGAGATATGGACTATCAATAATTTACACCTTAGGCTCTGCTTCTAACTTGGGCCCAAATTGTAAAATGGTCTTATCTATTGGCGATTTCGTTCCAATTCACATTCCAAGTAATATTCGGCATGCTAATTACATTGCCGGTTGCCAAATTGCATTATCTCTTATAGTTTCCGAGATATGGACTATCGATAATTTACACCTTAGGCTCTGCTTCTAACTTGGGCCCAAATTGTAAAATGGTCTTATCTATTGGCGATTTCGTTCCAATTCACATTCCAAGTAATATCCGGCATGCTAATTACATTGCCGGTTGCCAAATTGAATTATCTCTTATAGTTTCCGAGATATGGACTATCGATAATTTACACCTTAGGCTCTGCTTCTAACTTGGGCCCAAATTGTAAAATGGTCTTATCTATTGGCGATTTCGTTCCAATTCACATTCCAAGTAATATTCGGCATGCTAATTACATTGCCGGTTGCCAAATTGCATTATCTCTTATAGTTTCCGAGATATGGACTATCGATAATTTACATCTTAGGCTCTGCTTCTAACTTGGGCCCAAATTGTAAAATGGTCTTATTTATTGGCGATTTCGTTCCAATTCACATTCCAAGTAATATTCGGCATGCTAATTACATTGCCGGTTGCCAAATTGCATTATCTCTTATAGTTTCCGAGATATGGACTATCGATAATTTACACCTTAGGCTCTGCTTCTAACTTGGGCCCAAATTGTAAAATGGTCTTATCTATTGGCGATTTCGTCCCAATTCACATTCCAAGTGATATTCGGCATGCTAATTACATTGCCGGTTGCGAAATTGCATTATCTCTTATAGTTTCCGAGATATGGACTATCAATAATTTACACCTTAGGCTCTGCTTCTAACTTGGCCCCAAATTGTGAAATGGTCTTATCTATTGGCGATTTCGTTCCAATTCACATTCCAAGTAATATTCGGCATGTTAATTACATTGCCGGTTGCCAAATTGCATTATCTCTTATAGTTTCCGAGATATGGACTATCGATAATTTACACCTTAGGCTCTGCTTCTAACTTGGGCCCAAATTGTAAAATGGTCTTATCTATTGGCGATTTCGTTCCAATTCACACTCCAAGTAATATTCGGCATGCTAATTACATTGCCGGTTGCGAAATTGCATTATCTCTTATAGTTTCCGAGATATGGACTATCAATAATTTACACCTTAGGCTCTGCTTCTAACTTGGGCCCAAATTGTAAAATGGTCTTATCTATTGGCGATTTCGTTCCAATTCACATTCCAAGTAATATTCGGCATGCTAATTACATTGCCGGTTGCCAAATTGCATTATCTCTTATAGTTTCCGAGATATGGACTATCGATAATTTACACCTTAGGCTCTGCTTCTAACTTGGGCCCAAATTGTAAAATGGTCTTATCTATTGGCGATTTCGTTCCAATTCACATTCCAAGTAATATTCGGCATGCTAATTACATTGCCGGTTGCCAAATTGCATTATCTCTTATAGTTTCCGAGATATGGACTATCGATAATTTACACCTTAGGCTCTGCTTCTAACTTGGGCCCAAATTGTAAAATGGTCTTATCTATTGGCGATTTCGTTCCAATTCACATTCCAAGTAATATTCGGCATGCTAATTACATTACCGGTTGCCAAATTGCATTATCTCTTATAGTTTCCGAGATATGGACTATCGATAATTTACACCTTAGGCTCTGCTTCTAACTTGGGCCCAAATTGTAAAATGGTCTTCTCTATTGGCGATTTCGTTCCAATTCACATTCCAAGTAATATTCGGCATGCTATTTACATTGCCGGTTGCCAAATTGCATTATCTCTTATAGTTTCCGAGATATGGACTATCGATAATTTACACCTTAGGCTCTGCTTCTAACTTGGGCCCAAATTGTAAAATGGTCTTATCTATTGGCGATTTCGTTCCAATTCACATTCCAAGTAATATTCGGCATGCTAATTACATTGCCGGTTGCCAAATTGCATTATCTCTTATAGTTTCCGAGATATGGACTATCGATAATTTACACCTTAGGCTCTGCTTCTAACTTGGGCCCAAATTGTAAAATGGTCTTCTCTGTTGGCGATTTCGTTCCAATTCACATTCCAAGTAATATTTGGCATGCTAATTACATTGCCGGTTGCCAAATTGCATTATCTCTTATAGTTTCCGAGATATGGACTATCGATCATTTACACCTTAGGCTCTGCTTCTAACTTGGGCCCAAATTGTAAAATGGTCTTCTCTGTTGGCGATTTCGTTCCAATTCACATTCCAAGTAATATTCGGCATGCTAATTACATTGCCGGTTGCCAAATTGCATTATCTCTTATAGTTTCCGAGATATGGACTATCAATAATTTACACCTTAGGCTCTGCTTCTAACTTGGGCCCAAATTGTAAAATGGTCTTATCTATTGGCGATTTCGTTCCAATTCACATTCCAAGTAATATTCGGCATGCTAATTACATTGCCAGTTGCTAAATTGAATTATCTCTTATAGTTTCCGAGATATGGACTATCGATAATTTACACCTTAGGCTCTGCTTCTAACTTGGGCCCAAATTGTAAAATGGTCTTACCTATTGGCGATTTCGTTCCAATTCACATTCCATGTAATATTCGGCATGCTAATTACATTGCCGGTTGCCAAATTGCATTATCTCTTATAGTTTCCGAGATATGGACTATCGATAATTTACACCTTAGGCTCTGCTTCTAACTTGGGCCCAAATTGTAAAATGGTCTTACCTATTGGCGATTTCGTTCCAATTCACATTCCAAGTAATATTCGGCATGCTAATTACATTGCCGGTTGCCAAATTGCATTATCTCTTATAGTTTCCGAGATATGGACTATCGATCATTTACACCTTAGGCTCTGCTTCTAACTTGGGCCCAAATTGTAAAATGGTCTTACCTATTGGCGATTTCGTTCCAATTCACATTCCAAGTAATATTCGGCATGCTAATTACATTGCCGGTTGCCAAATTGCATTATCTCTTATAGTTTCCGAGATATGGACTATCGATCATTTACACCTTAGGCTCTGCTTCTAACTTGGGCCCAAATTGTAAAATGGTCTTATCTATTAGCGATTTCGTTCCAATTCACATTCCAATTAATATTCGGCATGCTAATTACATTGCCGGTTGCCAAATTGCATTATCTCTTATAGTTTCCGAGATATGGACTATCGATAATTTACACCTTAGGCTCCGCTTCTAACTTGAGCCCAAATTGTAAAATGGTCTTATCTATTGGCGATTTCGTTCCAATTCACATTCCAAGTAATATTCGGCATGCTAATTACATTGCCGGTTGTCAAATTGCATTATCTATTATAGTTTCCGAGATATGGACTATCGATAATTTACACCTTAGGCTCTGCTTCTAACTTGGGCCCAAATTGTAAAATGGTCTTATCTATTGGCGATTTCGTTCCAATTCACATTCCAAGTAATATTCGGCATGCTAATTACATTGCCGGTTGCCAAATTGCATTATCTCTTATAGTTTCCGAGATATGGACTATCGATAATTTACACCTTAGGCTCTGCTTCTAACTTGGGCCCAAATTGTAAAATGGTCTTACCTATTGGCGATTTCGTTCCAATGCACACTCCAAGTAATATTCGGCATGCTAATTACATTGCCGGTTGCGAAATTGCATTATCTCTTATAGTTTCCGAGATATGGACTATCGATAATTTACACCTTAGGCTCTGCTTCTAACTTGGGCCCAAATTGTAAAATGGTCTTATCTATTGGCGATTTCGTTCCAATTCACATTCCAAGTAATATTCGGCATGCTAATTACATTGCCGGTTGCCAAATTGCATTATCTCTTATAGTTTCCGAGATATGGACTATCGATAATTTACACCTTAGGCTCTGCTTCTAACTTGGGCCCAAATTGTAAAATGGTCTTATCTATTGGCGATTTCGTCCCAATTCACATTCCAAGTGATATTCGGCATGCTAATTACATTGCCGGTTGCGAAATTGCATTATCTCTTATAGTTTCCGAGATATGGACTATCAATAATTTACACCTTAGGCTCTGCTTCTAACCCGGGCCCAAATTGTAAAATGGTCTTATCTATTGGCGATTTCGTTCCAATTCACATTCCAAGTAATATTCGGCATGCTAATTACATTGCCGGTTGCCAAATTGCATTATCTCTTATAGTTTCCGAGATATGGACTATCGATAATTTACACCTTAGGCTCTGCTTCTAACTTGGGCCCAAATTGTAAAATGGTCTTATCTATTGGCGATTTCGTCCCAATTCACATTCCAAGTGATATTCGGCATGCTAATTACATTGCCGGTTGCGAAATTGCATTATCTCTTATAGTTTCCGAGATATGGACTATCGATCATTTACACCTTAGGCTCTGCTTCTAACTTGGGCCCAAATTGTAAAATGGTCTTCTCTGTTGGCGATTTCGTTCCAATTCACATTCCAAGTAATATTCGGCATGCTAATTACATTGCCGGTTGCCAAATTGCATTATCTCTTATAGTTTCCGAGATATGGACTATCAATAATTTACACCTTAGGCTCTGCTTCTAACTTGGGCCCAAATTGTAAAATGGCCTTATCTATTGGCGATTTCGTTCCAATTCACATTCCAAGTAATATTCGGCATGCTAATTACATTGCCGGTTGCTAAATTGAATTATCTCTTATAGTTTCCGAGATATGAACTATCGATAATTTACACCTTAGGCTCTGCTTCTAACTTGGGCCCAAATTGTAAAATGGTCTTACCTATTGGCGATTTCGTTCCAATTCACATTCCAAGTAATATTCGGCATGCTAATTACATTGCCGGTTGCCAAATTGCATTATCTCTTATAGTTTCCGAGATATGGACTATCGATAATTTACACCTTAGGCTCTGCTTCTAACTTGGGCCCAAATTGTAAAATGGTCTTATCTATTGGCGATTTCGTTCCAATTCACATTCCAAGTAATATTCGGCATGCTAATTACATTGCCGGTTGCCAAATTGCATTATCTCTTATAGTTTCCGAGATATGGACTATCGATAATTTACACCTTAGGCTCTGCTTCTAACTTGGGCCCAAATTGTAAAATGGTCTTATCTATTGGCGATTTCGTTCCAATTCACACTCCAAGTAATATTCGGCATGCTAATTACATTGCCGGTTGCGAAATTGCATTATCTCTTATAGTTTCCGAGATATGGACTATCAATAATTTACACCTTAGGCTCTGCTTCTAACTTGGGCCCAAATTGTAAAATGGTCTTATCTATTGGCGATTTCGTTCCAATTCACATTCCAAGTAATATTCGGCATGCTAATTACATTGCCGGTTGCCAAATTGCATTATCTCTTATAGTTTCCGAGATATGGACTATCGATAATTTACACCTTAGGCTCTGCTTCTAACTTGGGCCCAAATTGTAAAATGGTCTTATCTATTGGCGATTTCGTTCCAATTCACATTCCAAGTAATATTCGGCATGCTAATTACATTGCCGGTTGCCAAATTGCATTATCTCTTATAGTTTCCGAGATATGGACTATCGATAATTTACACTTTAGGCTCTGCTTCTAACTTGGGCCCAAATTGTAAAATGGTCTTCTCTATTGGCGATTTCGTTCCAATTCACATTCCAAGTAATATTCGGCATGCTAATTACATTGCCGGTTGCCAAATTGCATTATCTCTTATAGTTTCCGAGATATGGACTCTCGATAATTTACACCTTAGGCTCTGCTTCTAACTTGGGCCCAAATTGTAAAATGGTCTTATCTATTGGCGATTTCGTTCCAATTCACATTCCAAGTAATATTCGGCATGCTAATTACATTGCCGGTTGCCAAATTGCATTATCTCTTATAGTTTCCGAGATATGGACTATCGATAATTTACACCTTAGGCTCTGCTTCTAACTTGGGCCCAAATTGTAAAATGGTCTTATCTATTGGCGATTTCGTTCCAATTCACATTCCAAGTAATATTCGGCATGCTAATTACATTGCCGGTTGCCAAATTGCATTATCTCTTATAGTTTCCGAGATATGGACTATCGATAATTTACACCTTAGGCTCTGCTTCTAACTTGGGCCCAAATTGTAAAATGGTCTTATCTATTGGCGATTTCGTTCCAATTCACATTCCAAGTAATATTCGGCATGCTAATTACATTGCCGGTTGCCAAATTGCATTATCTCTTATAGTTTCCGAGATATGGACTATCGATAATTTACACCTTAGGCTCTGCTTCTAACTTGGGCCCAAATTGTAAAATGGTCTTCTCTATTGGCGATTTCGTTCCAATTCACATTCCAAGTAATATTCGGCATGCTAATTACATTGCCGGTTGCCAAATTGCATTATCTCTTATAGTTTCCGAGATATGGACTATCGATAATTTACACCTTAGGCTCTGCTTCTAACTTGGGCCCAAATTGTAAAATGGTCTTATCTATTGGCGATTTCGTTCCAATTCACATTCCAAGTAATATTCGGCATGCTAATTACATTGCCGGTTGCCAAATTGCATTATCTCTTACAGTTTCCGAGATATGGACTATCGATAATTTACACCTTAGGCTCTGCTTCTAACTTGGGCCCAAATTGTAAAATGGTCTTCTCTGTTGGCGATTTCGTTCCAATTCACATTCCAAGTAATATTCGGCATGCTAATTACATTGCCGGTTGTCAAATTGCATTACCTCTTATAGTTTTTGAGATATGGACTATCGATAATTTACACCTTAGGCTCTGCTTCTAACTTGGGCCCAAATTGTAAAATGGTCTTATCTATTGGCGATTTCGTTCCAATTCACATTCCAAGTAATATTCGGCATGCTAATTACATTGCCGGTTGCCAAATTGCATTATCTCTTATAGTTTCCGAGATATGGACTATCGATAATTTACACCTTAGGCTCTGCTTCTAACTTGGGCCCAAATTGTAAAATGGTCTTATCTATTGGCGATTTCGTTCCAATTCACATTCCAAGTAATATTCAGCATGCTAATTACATTGCCGGTTGCCAAATTGCATTATCTCTTATAGTTTCCGAGATATGGACTATCGATAATTTACACCTTAGGCTCTGCTTCTAACTTGGGCCCAAATTGTAAAATGGTCTTATCTATTGGCGATTTCGTTCCAATTCACATTCCAAGTAATATTCGGCATGCTAATTACATTGCCGGTTGCCAAATTGCATTATCTCTTATAGTTTCCGAGATATGGACTATCGATAATTTACACCTTAGGCTCTGCTTCTAACTTGGGCCCAAATAGTAAAATGGTCTTATCTATTGGCGATTTCGTTCCAATTCACATTCCAAGTAATATTCGGCATGCTAATTACATTGGTGGTTGCCAAATTGCATTATCTCTTATAGTTTCCGAGATATGGACTATCGATTATTTACACCTTAGGCTCTGCTTCTAACTTGGGCCCAAATTGTAAAATGGTCTTCTCTATTGGCGATTTCGTTCCAATTCACATTCCAAGTAATATTCGGCATGCTAATTACATTGCCGGTTGCCAAATTGCATTATCTCTTATAGTTTCCGAGATATGGACTATCGATAATTTACACCTTAGGCTCTGCTTCTAACTTGGGCCCAAATTGTAAAATGGTCTTACCTATTGGCGATTTCCTTCCAATTCACATTCCAAGTAATATTCGGCATGCTAATTACATTGCCGGTTGCCAAATTGCATTATCTCTTATAGTTTCCGAGATATGGACTATCGATCATTTACACCTTAGGCTCTGCTTCTAACTTGGGCCCAAATTGTAAAATGGTCTTACCTATTGGCGATTTCGTTCCAATTCACATTCCAAGTAATATTCGGCATGCTAATTACATTGCCGGTTGCCAAATTGCATTATCTCTTATAGTTTCCGAGATATGGACTATCGATCATTTACACCTTAAGCTCTGCTTCTAACTTGGGCCCAAATTGTAAAATGGTCTTATCTATTGGCGATTTCGTTCCAATTCACATTCCAATTAATAATCGGCATGCTAATTACATTGCCGGTTGCCAAATTGCATTATCTCTTATAGTTTCCGAGATATGGACTATCGATAATTTACACCTTAGGCTCTGCTTCTAACTTGGGCCCAAATTGTAAAATGGTCTTATCTATTGGCGATTTCGTTCCAATTCACATTCCAAGTAATATTCGGCATGCTAATTACATTGCCGGTTGTCAAATTGCATTATCTCTTATAGTTTCCGAGATATGGACTATCGATAATTTACACCTTAGGCTCTGCTTCTAACTTGGGCCCAAATTGTAAAATGGTCTTATCTATTGGCGATTTCGTTCCAATTCAGATTCCAAGTAATATTCGGCATGCTAATTACATTGCCGGTTGCCAAATTGCATTATCTCTTATAGTTTCCGAGATATGGACTATCGATAATTTACACCTTAGGCTCTGCTTCTAACTTGGGCCCAAATTGTAAAATGGTCTTATCTATTGGCGATTTCGTTCCAATTCACATTCCAAGTAATATTCGGCATGCTAATTACATTGCCGGTTGCGAAATTGCATTATCTCTTATAGTTTCCGAGATATGGACTATCAATAATTTACACCTTAGGCTCTGCTTCTAACTTGGGCCCAAATTGTAAAATGGTCTTATCTATTGGCGATTTCGTTCCAATTCACATTCCAAGTAATATTCGGCATGCTAATTACTTTGCCGATAATTTACACCTTAGGCTCTGCTTCTAACTTGGGCCCAAATTGTAAAATGGTCTTATCTATTGGCGATTTCGTTCCAATTCACACTCCAAGTAATATTCGGTATGCTAATTACATTGCCGGTTGCGAAATTGCATTATCTCTTATAGTTTCCGAGATATGGACTATCAATAATTTACACCTTAGGCTCTGCTTCTAACTTGGGCCCAAATTGTAAAATGGTCTTATCTATTGGCGATTTCGTTCCAATTCACATTCCAAGTAATATTCGGCATGCTAATTACATTGCCGGTTGCCAAATTGCATTATCTCTTATAGTTTCCGAGATATGGACTATCGATAATTTACACCTTAGGCTCTGCTTCTAACTTGGGCCCAAATTGTAAAATGGTCTTATCTATTGGCGATTTCGTTCCAATTCACATTCCAAGTAATATTCGGCATGCTAATTACATTGCCGGTTGCCAAATTGCATTATCCCTTATAGTTTCCGAGATATGGACTATCGATAATTTACACCTTAGGCTCTGCTTCTAACTTGGGCCCAAATTGTAAAATGGTCTTATCTATTGGCGATTTCGTTCCAATTCACATTCCAAGTAATATTCGGCATGATAATTACATTGCCGGTTGCCAAATTGCATTATCTCTTATAGTTTCCGAGATATGGACTATCGATAAT